>NW_028120675.1:0-214308 GCF_965178545.1 Coloeus monedula | reverse complement strand
CGTCTATCCGCATCTTTGCTCTCTGCAAGGCTGCAAGGTGCGTGGTGGTACTTGCAAGTGAGAAGAAGGCGGCAGAGAGCACGGCGATCTGACGGCGCTGTGCAGGCTGTAAAGGAAAGAAGAGTACCCCTGGAATGTGCTGCAAATCCAAGTTTCCACGCATCGGGGGCAAGCTCTGGGTAAGCTCGTTGACCTCAACCTGTTCTCTGTGCCAGACGTAGCCGAGAAGCTTTCCGTTCAGATTCAGGCTACAGGGCAGAGCGAATGTGCTGCTCCCTAGCGCTGAGAGAGAAAGTGCAGAGCCCAGGCGTGTTTGGGCAGAGGCAGCAGGCTGGAGCATTTCTCTGCCGGCACCGTGCTCTCTGGGCGACAAGTCGCCACCGCTTCCACTCCGGCACAATGAAGGCGCAGAGCACGGAGCTGCTATGCGCACGGCACAGGCTGCAAGAGGAAGCGTGGCTGCCTCTCGCTTGTGTGCGGATTCACGTTAGCACTTGCAAACAGAAAGTTCCACCTGCGGCTACTTGTGCTGCTACCTAGTTCTCTTCCAGCTTTCCCTGGAAAGCATTGTGCCCAGCTTTATGCTCGGAGATGCAGAGCTGACAGTGGTAGATGCAGCGGAGACTGGAAATACAGAGTGCAGCCGAGAGTTGCTGCTGCTTTGACGTGAGGCAAGGGGAGAGTGCAGCCCAGCAGAGGCTTTGACTGCTGGAGCCTTTTTCTTTGGCAGCAGCTGCAAGGGAGCTCTCTGGCAAGGGAGCTGCGAGAGTGAAGAAGGGGACGGTCGGTCTATGGGAGAAGGAAGCTGCCGAGGCGCAGTGTGTTGTGCTCAGTTTCAAGGCTGCCTGGAGGAGGGGGGTGCTTGAAGAACGCCTTCTTTCTGGACGCCTCCTTCTGCCTGTGCTCCAGCTGCATGCACTCTGCAGCACGGAAGGTTTAGGAAGCTGCTTCTGGCCAGCTTGTGTCCACGAGTGCAAGGGCTGCGCCTTCCTTTCGGAAGCAGCCAGAGCCTTCTCAGCTGCAGCTGCTTGTGAAGCAGCTCTTGGCTGGACATTTGAAATTGGCTCCCCTCAGTGCATGAGCCCGTGCCCAGCTGCTTGCTTCTTCGCCTTCTGTGCTCTGGACAGAAGTGAAGCCCAGGCATGGCTTGGAGCTTTGCTGCTCTTCAGCGTGAACACTGCACGCAGCCACAGTGTGCTGTGCAGGGATTTTCCTCAGCTCAACGTACAACAAGCATTTTCTTGCTGTTTCACCGAGTCCAAGCTGTCCGTGGAGCTCTCGCTCAGCGAAAAGCGTTTGGAGAGAAACACTTGCTGCAGTAGCTTTTCGCTGGGCAAGGCTTTCAACACAGCACCCCAATTCGGGCAAGGAGCAGGAGAAAGGAAGAGCATCTTTTCGTCCTGCCACGTTCTTCTGGGCGACACGCCTATCCGCCTCTTGGCTCCCTGCAAGGCTGTAAGCACGGCAGCGGTACTTGGAAGTGAGAAGGCAGGTGCAGAGAGCACCGCGATCTGCCGGCGCTGTGCAGGCTGTAAAGGAAAGAGGGCTACCACTAGGATGTGCTGCAAATACAGGTTTCCAGGCGTCGACGGTAAGCTCCGGCTAAGCTCGTTGAGCTACAACTGTTCTCTGGGCGAGACTTAGCTGAGAAGCTTTCCCTTCAGATTCACGCTACAGGGCAGAGCGAATGTGCTGCTCCCTAGCGCTGAGAGAGAAAGTGCAGAGCCCAGGCGTGTTTGGGCAGAGGCAGCAGGCTGGAGCATTTCTCTGCCGGCACCGTGCTCTCTGGGCGACAAGTAGACACCGCTTCCACTCCGGCACAATGAAGGCGCAGAGCACGGAGCTGCTATGCGCACGGCACAGGCTGCAAGAGGAAGCGTGGCTGCCTCTCGCTTGTGTGCGGATTCACGTTAGCACTTGCAAACAGAAAGTTCCACCTGCGGCTACTTGTGCTGCTACCTAGTTCTCTTCCAGCTTTCCCTGGAAAGCATTGTGCCCAGCTTTATGCTCGGAGATGCAGAGCTGACAGTGGTAGATGCAGCGGAGACTGGAAATACAGAGTGCAGCCGAGAGTTGCTGCTGCTTTGACGTGAGGCAAGGGGAGAGTGCAGCCCAGCAGAGGCTTTGACTGCTGGAGCCTTTTTCTTTGGCAGCAGCTGCAAGGGAGCTCTCTGGCAAGGGAGCTGCGAGAGTGAAGAAGGGGACGGTCGGTCTATGGGAGAAGGAAGCTGCCGAGGCGCAGTGTGTTGTGCTCAGTTTCAAGGCTGCCTGGAGGAGGGGGGTGCTTGAAGAACGCCTTCTTTCTGGACGCCTCCTTCTGCCTGTGCTCCAGCTGCATGCACTCTGCAGCACGGAAGGTTTAGGAAGCTGCTTCTGGCCAGCTTGTGTCCACGAGTGCAAGGGCTGCGCCTTCCTTTCGGAAGCAGCCAGAGCCTTCTCAGCTGCAGCTGCTTGTGAAGCAGCTCTTGGCTGGACATTTGAAATTGGCTCCCCTCAGTGCATGAGCCCGTGCCCAGCTGCTTGCTTCTTCGCCTTCTGTGCTCTGGACAGAAGTGAAGCCCAGGCATGGCTTGGAGCTTTGCTGCTCTTCAGCGTGAACACTGCACGCAGCCACAGTGTGCTGTGCAGGGATTTTCCTCAGCTCAACGTACAACAAGCATTTTCTTGCTGTTTCACCGAGTCCAAGCTGTCCGTGGAGCTCTCGCTCAGCGAAAAGCGTTTGGAGAGAAACACTTGCTGCAGTAGCTTTTCGCTGGGCAAGGCTTTCAACACAGCACCCCAATTCGGGCAAGGAGCAGGAGAAAGGAAGAGCATCTTTTCGTCCTGCCACGTTCTTCTGGGCGACACGCCTATCCGCCTCTTGGCTCCCTGCAAGGCTGTAAGCACGGCAGCGGTACTTGGAAGTGAGAAGGCAGGTGCAGAGAGCACCGCGATCTGCCGGCGCTGTGCAGGCTGTAAAGGAAAGAGGGCTACCACTAGGATGTGCTGCAAATACAGGTTTCCAGGCGTCGACGGTAAGCTCCGGCTAAGCTCGTTGAGCTACAACTGTTCTCTGGGCGAGACTTAGCTGAGAAGCTTTCCCTTCAGATTCACGCTACAGGGCAGAGCGAATGTGCTGCTCCCTAGCGCTGAGAGAGAAAGTGCAGAGCCCAGGCGTGTTTGGGCAGAGGCAGCAGGCTGGAGCATTTCTCTGCCGGCACCGTGCTCTCTGGGCGACAAGTAGACACCGCTTCCACTCCGGCACAATGAAGGCGCAGAGCACGGAGCTGCTATGCGCACGGCACAGGCTGCAAGAGGAAGCGTGGCTGCCTCTCGCTTGTGTGCGGATTCACGTTAGCACTTGCAAACAGAAAGTTCCACCTGCGGCTACTTGTGCTGCTACCTAGTTCTCTTCCAGCTTTCCCTGGAAAGCATTGTGCCCAGCTTTATGCTCGGAGATGCAGAGCTGACAGTGGTAGATGCAGCGGAGACTGGAAGTACAGAGTGCAGCGGAGAGTTTCTGCTGCTTTGACGTGAGGCAAGGGGAGAGTGCAGCCCAGCAGAGGCTTTGACTGCTGGAGCCTTTTTCTTTGGCAGCAGCTGCAAGGGAGCTCTCTGGCAAGGGAGCTGCGAGAGTGGAGAAGGGGACGGTCGGTCTATGGGAGAAGGAAGCTGCCGAGGCGCAGTGTGTTGTGCTCAGTTTCAAGGCTGCCTGGAGGAGGGGGGTGCTTGAAGAACGCCTTCTTTCTGGACGCCTCCTTCTGCCTGTGCTCCAGCTGCATGCACTCTGCAGCACGGAAGGTTTAGGAAGCTGCTTCTGGCCAGCTTGTGTCCACGAGTGCAAGGGCTGCGCCTTCCTTTCGGAAGCAGCCAGAGCCTTCTCAGCTGCAGCTGCTTGTGAAGCAGCTCTTGGCTGGACATTTGAAATTGGCTCCCCTCAGTGCATGAGCCCGTGCCCAGCTGCTTGCTTCTTCGCCTTCTGTGCTCTGGAGAGAAGTGAAGCCCAGGCATGGCTTGGAGCTTTGCTGCTCTTCAGCGTGAACACTGCACGCAGCCACAGTGTGCTGTGCAGGGATTTTCCTCAGCTCAACGTACAACAAGCATTTTCTTGCTGTTTCACCGAGTCCAAGCTGTCCGTGGAGCTCTCGCTCAGCGAAAAGCGTTTGGAGAGAAACACTTGCTGCAGTAGCTTTTCGCTGGGCAAGGCTTTCAACACAGCACCCCAATTCGGGCAAGGAGCAGGAGAAAGGAAGAGCATCTTTTCGTCCTGCCACGTTCTTCTGGGCGACACGCCTATCCGCCTCTTGGCTCCCTGCAAGGCTGTAAGCACGGCAGCGGTACTTGGAAGTGAGAAGGCAGGTGCAGAGAGCACCGCGATCTGCCGGCGCTGTGCAGGCTGTAAAGGAAAGAGGGCTACCACTAGGATGTGCTGCAAATACAGGTTTCCAGGCGTCGACGGTAAGCTCCGGCTAAGCTCGTTGAGCTACAACTGTTCTCTGGGCGAGACTTAGCTGAGAAGCTTTCCCTTCAGATTCACGCTACAGGGCAGAGCGAATGTGCTGCTCCCTAGCGCTGAGAGAGAAAGTGCAGAGCCCAGGCGTGTTTGGGCAGAGGCAGCAGGCTGGAGCATTTCTCTGCCGGCACCGTGCTCTCTGGGCGACAAGTAGACACCGCTTCCACTCCGGCACAATGAAGGCGCAGAGCACGGAGCTGCTATGCGCACGGCACAGGCTGCAAGAGGAAGCGTGGCTGCCTCTCGCTTGTGTGCGGATTCACGTTAGCACTTGCAAACAGAAAGTTCCACCTGCGGCTACTTGTGCTGCTACCTAGTTCTCTTCCAGCTTTCCCTGGAAAGCATTGTGCCCAGCTTTATGCTCGGAGATGCAGAGCTGACAGTGGTAGATGCAGCGGAGACTGGAAATACAGAGTGCAGCCGAGAGTTGCTGCTGCTTTGACGTGAGGCAAGGGGAGAGTGCAGCCCAGCAGAGGCTTTGACTGCTGGAGCCTTTTTCTTTGGCAGCAGCTGCAAGGGAGCTCTCTGGCAAGGGAGCTGCGAGAGTGAAGAAGGGGACGGTCGGTCTATGGGAGAAGGAAGCTGCCGAGGCGCAGTGTGTTGTGCTCAGTTTCAAGGCTGCCTGGAGGAGGGGGGTGCTTGAAGAACGCCTTCTTTCTGGACGCCTCCTTCTGCCTGTGCTCCAGCTGCATGCACTCTGCAGCACGGAAGGTTTAGGAAGCTGCTTCTGGCCAGCTTGTGTCCACGAGTGCAAGGGCTGCGCCTTCCTTTCGGAAGCAGCCAGAGCCTTCTCAGCTGCAGCTGCTTGTGAAGCAGCTCTTGGCTGGACATTTGAAATTGGCTGCCCTCAGTGCATGAGCCCGTGCCCAGCTGCTTGCTTCTTCGCCTTCTGTGCTCTGGAGAGAAGTGAAGCCCAGGCATGGCTTGGAGCTTTGCTGCTCTTCAGCGTGAACACTGCACGCAGCCACAGTGTGCTGTGCAGGGATTTTCCTCAGCTCAACGTACAACAAGCATTTTCTTGCTGTTTCACCGAGTCCAAGCTGTCCGTGGAGCTCTCGCTCAGCGAAAAGCGTTTGGAGAGAAACACTTGCTGCAGTAGCTTTTCGCTGGGCAAGGCTTTCAACACAGCACCCCAATTCGGGCAAGGAGCAGGAGAAAGGAAGAGCATCTTTTCGTCCTGCCACGTTCTTCTGGGCGACACGCCTATCCGCCTCTTGGCTCCCTGCAAGGCTGTAAGCACGGCAGCGGTACTTGGAAGTGAGAAGGCAGGTGCAGAGAGCACCGCGATCTGCCGGCGCTGTGCAGGCTGTAAAGGAAAGAGGGCTACCACTAGGATGTGCTGCAAATACAGGTTTCCAGGCGTCGACGGTAAGCTCCGGCTAAGCTCGTTGAGCTACAACTGTTCTCTGGGCGAGACTTAGCTGAGAAGCTTTCCCTTCAGATTCACGCTACAGGGCAGAGCGAATGTGCTGCTCCCTAGCGCTGAGAGAGAAAGTGCAGAGCCCAGGCGTGTTTGGGCAGAGGCAGCAGGCTGGAGCATTTCTCTGCCGGCACCGTGCTCTCTGGGCGACAAGTAGACACCGCTTCCACTCCGGCACAATGAAGGCGCAGAGCACGGAGCTGCTATGCGCACGGCACAGGCTGCAAGAGGAAGCGTGGCTGCCTCTCGCTTGTGTGCGGATTCACGTTAGCACTTGCAAACAGAAAGTTCCACCTGCGGCTACTTGTGCTGCTACCTAGTTCTCTTCCAGCTTTCCCTGGAAAGCATTGTGCCCAGCTTTATGCTCGGAGATGCAGAGCTGACAGTGGTAGATGCAGCGGAGACTGGAAGTACAGAGTGCAGCGGAGAGTTTCTGCTGCTTTGACGTGAGGCAAGGGGAGAGTGCAGCCCAGCAGAGGCTTTGACTGCTGGAGCCTTTTTCTTTGGCAGCAGCTGCAAGGGAGCTCTCTGGCAAGGGAGCTGCGAGAGTGGAGAAGGGGACGGTCGGTCTATGGGAGAAGGAAGCTGCCGAGGCGCAGTGTGTTGTGCTCAGTTTCAAGGCTGCCTGGAGGAGGGGGGTGCTTGAAGAACGCCTTCTTTCTGGACGCCTCCTTCTGCCTGTGCTCCAGCTGCATGCACTCTGCAGCACGGAAGGTTTAGGAAGCTGCTTCTGGCCAGCTTGTGTCCACGAGTGCAAGGGCTGCGCCTTCCTTTCGGAAGCAGCCAGAGCCTTCTCAGCTGCAGCTGCTTGTGAAGCAGCTCTTGGCTGGACATTTGAAATTGGCTCCCCTCAGTGCATGAGCCCGTGCCCAGCTGCTTGCTTCTTCGCCTTCTGTGCTCTGGAGAGAAGTGAAGCCCAGGCATGGCTTGGAGCTTTGCTGCTCTTCAGCGTGAACACTGCACGCAGCCACAGTGTGCTGTGCAGGGATTTTCCTCAGCTCAACGTACAACAAGCATTTTCTTGCTGTTTCACCGAGTCCAAGCTGTCCGTGGAGCTCTCGCTCAGCGAAAAGCGTTTGGAGAGAAACACTTGCTGCAGTAGCTTTTCGCTGGGCAAGGCTTTCAACACAGCACCCCAATTCGGGCAAGGAGCAGGAGAAAGGAAGAGCATCTTTTCGTCCTGCCACGTTCTTCTGGGCGACACGCCTATCCGCCTCTTGGCTCCCTGCAAGGCTGTAAGCACGGCAGCGGTACTTGGAAGTGAGAAGGCAGGTGCAGAGAGCACCGCGATCTGCCGGCGCTGTGCAGGCTGTAAAGGAAAGAGGGCTACCACTAGGATGTGCTGCAAATACAGGTTTCCAGGCGTCGACGGTAAGCTCCGGCTAAGCTCGTTGAGCTACAACTGTTCTCTGGGCGAGACTTAGCTGAGAAGCTTTCCCTTCAGATTCACGCTACAGGGCAGAGCGAATGTGCTGCTCCCTAGCGCTGAGAGAGAAAGTGCAGAGCCCAGGCGTGTTTGGGCAGAGGCAGCAGGCTGGAGCATTTCTCTGCCGGCACCGTGCTCTCTGGGCGACAAGTAGACACCGCTTCCACTCCGGCACAATGAAGGCGCAGAGCACGGAGCTGCTATGCGCACGGCACAGGCTGCAAGAGGAAGCGTGGCTGCCTCTCGCTTGTGTGCGGATTCACGTTAGCACTTGCAAACAGAAAGTTCCACCTGCGGCTACTTGTGCTGCTACCTAGTTCTCTTCCAGCTTTCCCTGGAAAGCATTGTGCCCAGCTTTATGCTCGGAGATGCAGAGCTGACAGTGGTAGATGCAGCGGAGACTGGAAATACAGAGTGCAGCCGAGAGTTGCTGCTGCTTTGACGTGAGGCAAGGGGAAATGAAAGTGCAGCCCAGCAGAGGCTTTGACTGCTGGAGCCTTTTTCTTTGGCAGCAGCTGCAAGGGAGCTCTCTGGCAAGGGAGCTGCGAGAGTGGAGAAGGGGACGGTCGGTCTATGGGAGAAGGAAGCTGCCGAGGCGCAGTGTGTTGTGCTCAGTTTCAAGGCTGCCTGGAGGAGGGGGGTGCTTGAAGAACGCCTTCTTTCTGGACGCCTCCTTCTGCCTGTGCTCCAGCTGCATGCACTCTGCAGCACGGAAGGTTTAGGAAGCTGCTTCTGGCCAGCTTGTGTCCACGAGTGCAAGGGCTGCGCCTTCCTTTCGGAAGCAGCCAGAGCCTTCTCAGCTGCAGCTGCTTGTGAAGCAGCTCTTGGCTGGACATTTGAAATTGGCTCCCCTCAGTGCATGAGCCCGTGCCCAGCTGCTTGCTTCTTCGCCTTCTGTGCTCTGGAGAGAAGTGAAGCCCAGGCATGGCTTGGAGCTTTGCTGCTCTTCAGCGTGAACACTGCACGCAGCCACAGTGTGCTGTGCAGGGATTTTCCTCAGCTCAACGTACAACAAGCATTTTCTTGCTGTTTCACCGAGTCCAAGCTGTCCGTGGAGCTCTCGCTCAGCGAAAAGCGTTTGGAGAGAAACACTTGCTGCAGTAGCTTTTCGCTGGGCAAGGCTTTCAACACAGCACCCCAATTCGGGCAAGGAGCAGGAGAAAGGAAGAGCATCTTTTCGTCCTGCCACGTTCTTCTGGGCGACACGCCTATCCGCCTCTTGGCTCCCTGCAAGGCTGTAAGCACGGCAGCGGTACTTGGAAGTGAGAAGGCAGGTGCAGAGAGCACCGCGATCTGCCGGCGCTGTGCAGGCTGTAAAGGAAAGAGGGCTACCACTAGGATGTGCTGCAAATACAGGTTTCCAGGCGTCGACGGTAAGCTCCGGCTAAGCTCGTTGAGCTACAACTGTTCTCTGGGCGAGACTTAGCTGAGAAGCTTTCCCTTCAGATTCACGCTACAGGGCAGAGCGAATGTGCTGCTCCCTAGCGCTGAGAGAGAAAGTGCAGAGCCCAGGCGTGTTTGGGCAGAGGCAGCAGGCTGGAGCATTTCTCTGCCGGCACCGTGCTCTCTGGGCGACAAGTAGACACCGCTTCCACTCCGGCACAATGAAGGCGCAGAGCACGGAGCTGCTATGCGCACGGCACAGGCTGCAAGAGGAAGCGTGGCTGCCTCTCGCTTGTGTGCGGATTCACGTTAGCACTTGCAAACAGAAAGTTCCACCTGCGGCTACTTGTGCTGCTACCTAGTTCTCTTCCAGCTTTCCCTGGAAAGCATTGTGCCCAGCTTTATGCTCGGAGATGCAGAGCTGACAGTGGTAGATGCAGCGGAGACTGGAAATACAGAGTGCAGCCGAGAGTTGCTGCTGCTTTGACGTGAGGCAAGGGGAGAGTGCAGCCCAGCAGAGGCTTTGACTGCTGGAGCCTTTTTCTTTGGCAGCAGCTGCAAGGGAGCTCTCTGGCAAGGGAGCTGCGAGAGTGGAGAAGGGGACGGTCGGTCTATGGGAGAAGGAAGCTGCCGAGGTGCAGTGTGTTGTGCTCAGTTTCAAGGCTGCCTGGAGGAGGGGGGTGCTTGAAGAACGCCTTCTTTCTGGACGCCTCCTTCTGCCTGTGCTCCAGCTGCATGCACTCTGCAGCACGGAAGGTTTAGGAAGCTGCTTCTGGCCAGCTTGTGTCCACGAGTGCAAGGGCTGCGCCTTCCTTTCGGAAGCAGCCAGAGCCTTCTCAGCTGCAGCTGCTTGTGAAGCAGCTCTTGGCTGGACATTTGAAATTGGCTCCCCTCAGTGCATGAGCCCGTGCCCAGCTGCTTGCTTCTTCGCCTTCTGTGCTCTGGAGAGAAGTGAAGCCCAGGCATGGCTTGGAGCTTTGCTGCTCTTCAGCGTGAACACTGCACGCAGCCACAGTGTGCTGTGCAGGGATTTTCCTCAGCTCAACGTACAACAAGCATTTTCTTGCTGTTTCACCGAGTCCAAGCTGTCCGTGGAGCTCTCGCTCAGCGAAAAGCGTTTGGAGAGAAACACTTGCTGCAGTAGCTTTTCGCTGGGCAAGGCTTTCAACACAGCACCCCAATTCGGGCAAGGAGCAGGAGAAAGGAAGAGCATCTTTTCGTCCTGCCACGTTCTTCTGGGCGACACGCCTATCCGCCTCTTGGCTCCCTGCAAGGCTGTAAGCACGGCAGCGGTACTTGGAAGTGAGAAGGCAGGTGCAGAGAGCACCGCGATCTGCCGGCGCTGTGCAGGCTGTAAAGGAAAGAGGGCTACCACTAGGATGTGCTGCAAATACAGGTTTCCAGGCGTCGACGGTAAGCTCCGGCTAAGCTCGTTGAGCTACAACTGTTCTCTGGGCGAGACTTAGCTGAGAAGCTTTCCCTTCCGATTCACGCTACAGGGCAGAGCGAATGTGCTGCTCCCTAGCGCTGAGAGAGAAAGTGCAGAGCCCAGGCGTGTTTGGGCAGAGGCAGCAGGCTGGAGCATTTCTCTGCCGGCACCGTGCTCTCTGGGCGACAAGTAGACACCGCTTCCACTCCGGCACAATGAAGGCGCAGAGCACGGAGCTGCTATGCGCACGGCACAGGCTGCAAGAGGAAGCGTGGCTGCCTCTCGCTTGTGTGCGGATTCACGTTAGTACTTGCAAACAGAAAGTTCCACCTGCGGCTACTTGTGCTGCTACCTAGTTCTCTTCCAGCTTTCCCTGGAAAGCATTGTGCCCAGCTTTATGCTCGGAGATGCAGAGCTGACAGTGGTAGATGCAGCGGAGACTGGAAGTACAGAGTGCAGCCGAGAGTTGCTGCTGCTTTGACGTGAGGCAAGGGGAGAGTGCAGCCCAGCAGAGGCTTTGACTGCTGGAGCCTTTTTCTTTGGCAGCAGCTGCAAGGGAGCTCTCTGGCAAGGGAGCTGCGAGAGTGGAGAAGGGGACGGTCGGTCTATGGGAGAAGGAAGCTGCCGAGGCGCAGTGTGTTGTGCTCAGTTTCAAGGCTGCCTGGAGGAGGGGGGTGCTTGAAGAACGCCTTCTTTCTGGACGCCTCCTTCTGCCTGTGCTCCAGCTGCATGCACTCTGCAGCACGGAAGGTTTAGGAAGCTGCTTCTGGCCAGCTTGTGTCCACGAGTGCAAGGGCTGCGCCTTCCTTTCGGAAGCAGCCAGAGCCTTCTCAGCTGCAGCTGCTTGTGAAGCAGCTCTTGGCTGGACATTTGAAATTGGCTCCCCTCAGTGCATGAGCCCGTGCCCAGCTGCTTGCTTCTTCGCCTTCTGTGCTCTGGAGAGAAGTGAAGCCCAGGCATGGCTTGGAGCTTTGCTGCTCTTCAGCGTGAACACTGCACGCAGCCACAGTGTGCTGTGCAGGGATTTTCCTCAGCTCAACGTACAACAAGCATTTTCTTGCTGTTTCACCGAGTCCAAGCTGTCCGTGGAGCTCTCGCTCAGCGAAAAGCGTTTGGAGAGAAACACTTGCTGCAGTAGCTTTTCGCTGGGCAAGGCTTTCAACACAGCACCCCAATTCGGGCAAGGAGCAGGAGAAAGGAAGAGCATCTTTTCGTCCTGCCACGTTCTTCTGGGCGACACGCCTATCCGCCTCTTGGCTCCCTGCAAGGCTGTAAGCACGGCAGCGGTACTTGGAAGTGAGAAGGCAGGTGCAGAGAGCACCGCGATCTGCCGGCGCTGTGCAGGCTGTAAAGGAAAGAGGGCTACCACTAGGATGTGCTGCAAATACAGGTTTCCAGGCGTCGACGGTAAGCTCCGGCTAAGCTCGTTGAGCTACAACTGTTCTCTGGGCGAGACTTAGCTGAGAAGCTTTCCCTTCAGATTCACGCTACAGGGCAGAGCGAATGTGCTGCTCCCTAGCGCTGAGAGAGAAAGTGCAGAGCCCAGGCGTGTTTGGGCAGAGGCAGCAGGCTGGAGCATTTCTCTGCCGGCACCGTGCTCTCTGGGCGACAAGTAGACACCGCTTCCACTCCGGCACAATGAAGGCGCAGAGCACGGAGCTGCTATGCGCACGGCACAGGCTGCAAGAGGAAGCGTGGCTGCCTCTCGCTTGTGTGCGGATTCACGTTAGCACTTGCAAACAGAAAGTTCCACCTGCGGCTACTTGTGCTGCTACCTAGTTCTCTTCCAGCTTTCCCTGGAAAGCATTGTGCCCAGCTTTATGCTCGGAGATGCAGAGCTGACAGTGGTAGATGCAGCGGAGACTGGAAATACAGAGTGCAGCCGAGAGTTGCTGCTGCTTTGACGTGAGGCAAGGGGAGAGTGCAGCCCAGCAGAGGCTTTGACTGCTGGAGCCTTTTTCTTTGGCAGCAGCTGCAAGGGAGCTCTCTGGCAAGGGAGCTGCGAGAGTGGAGAAGGGGACGGTCGGTCTATGGGAGAAGGAAGCTGCCGAGGCGCAGTGTGTTGTGCTCAGTTTCAAGGCTGCCTGGAGGAGGGGGGTGCTTGAAGAACGCCTTCTTTCTGGACGCCTCCTTCTGCCTGTGCTCCAGCTGCATGCACTCTGCAGCACGGAAGGTTTAGGAAGCTGCTTCTGGCCAGCTTGTGTCCACGAGTGCAAGGGCTGCGCCTTCCTTTCGGAAGCAGCCAGAGCCTTCTCAGCTGCAGCTGCTTGTGAAGCAGCTCTTGGCTGGACATTTGAAATTGGCTCCCCTCAGTGCATGAGCCCGTGCCCAGCTGCTTGCTTCTTCGCCTTCTGTGCTCTGGAGAGAAGTGAAGCCCAGGCATGGCTTGGAGCTTTGCTGCTCTTCAGCGTGAACACTGCACGCAGCCACAGTGTGCTGTGCAGGGATTTTCCTCAGCTCAACGTACAACAAGCATTTTCTTGCTGTTTCACCGAGTCCAAGCTGTCCGTGGAGCTCTCGCTCAGCGAAAAGCGTTTGGAGAGAAACACTTGCTGCAGTAGCTTTTCGCTGGGCAAGGCTTTCAACACAGCACCCCAATTCGGGCAAGGAGCAGGAGAAAGGAAGAGCATCTTTTCGTCCTGCCACGTTCTTCTGGGCGACACGCCTATCCGCCTCTTGGCTCCCTGCAAGGCTGTAAGCACGGCAGCGGTACTTGGAAGTGAGAAGGCAGGTGCAGAGAGCACCGCGATCTGCCGGCGCTGTGCAGGCTGTAAAGGAAAGAGGGCTACCACTAGGATGTGCTGCAAATACAGGTTTCCAGGCGTCGACGGTAAGCTCCGGCTAAGCTCGTTGAGCTACAACTGTTCTCTGGGCGAGACTTAGCTGAGAAGCTTTCCCTTCAGATTCACGCTACAGGGCAGAGCGAATGTGCTGCTCCCTAGCGCTGAGAGAGAAAGTGCAGAGCCCAGGCGTGTTTGGGCAGAGGCAGCAGGCTGGAGCATTTCTCTGCCGGCACCGTGCTCTCTGGGCGACAAGTAGACACCGCTTCCACTCCGGCACAATGAAGGCGCAGAGCACGGAGCTGCTATGCGCACGGCACAGGCTGCAAGAGGAAGCGTGGCTGCCTCTCGCTTGTGTGCGGATTCACGTTAGCACTTGCAAACAGAAAGTTCCACCTGCGGCTACTTGTGCTGCTACCTAGTTCTCTTCCAGCTTTCCCTGGAAAGCATTGTGCCCAGCTTTATGCTCGGAGATGCAGAGCTGACAGTGGTAGATGCAGCGGAGACTGGAAATACAGAGTGCAGCCGAGAGTTGCTGCTGCTTTGACGTGAGGCAAGGGGAAATGAAAGTGCAGCCCAGCAGAGGCTTTGACTGCTGGAGCCTTTTTCTTTGGCAGCAGCTGCAAGGGAGCTCTCTGGCAAGGGAGCTGCGAGAGTGGAGAAGGGGACGGTCGGTCTATGGGAGAAGGAAGCTGCCGAGGCGCAGTGTGTTGTGCTCAGTTTCAAGGCTGCCTGGAGGAGGGGGGTGCTTGAAGAACGCCTTCTTTCTGGACGCCTCCTTCTGCCTGTGCTCCAGCTGCATGCACTCTGCAGCACGGAAGGTTTAGGAAGCTGCTTCTGGCCAGCTTGTGTCCACGAGTGCAAGGGCTGCGCCTTCCTTTCGGAAGCAGCCAGAGCCTTCTCAGCTGCAGCTGCTTGTGAAGCAGCTCTTGGCTGGACATTTGAAATTGGCTCCCCTCAGTGCATGAGCCCGTGCCCAGCTGCTTGCTTCTTCGCCTTCTGTGCTCTGGAGAGAAGTGAAGCCCAGGCATGGCTTGGAGCTTTGCTGCTCTTCAGCGTGAACACTGCACGCAGCCACAGTGTGCTGTGCAGGGATTTTCCTCAGCTCAACGTACAACAAGCATTTTCTTGCTGTTTCACCGAGTCCAAGCTGTCCGTGGAGCTCTCGCTCAGCGAAAAGCGTTTGGAGAGAAACACTTGCTGCAGTAGCTTTTCGCTGGGCAAGGCTTTCAACACAGCACCCCAATTCGGGCAAGGAGCAGGAGAAAGGAAGAGCATCTTTTCGTCCTGCCACGTTCTTCTGGGCGACACGCCTATCCGCCTCTTGGCTCCCTGCAAGGCTGTAAGCACGGCAGCGGTACTTGGAAGTGAGAAGGCAGGTGCAGAGAGCACCGCGATCTGCCGGCGCTGTGCAGGCTGTAAAGGAAAGAGGGCTACCACTAGGATGTGCTGCAAATACAGGTTTCCAGGCGTCGACGGTAAGCTCCGGCTAAGCTCGTTGAGCTACAACTGTTCTCTGGGCGAGACTTAGCTGAGAAGCTTTCCCTTCAGATTCACGCTACAGGGCAGAGCGAATGTGCTGCTCCCTAGCGCTGAGAGAGAAAGTGCAGAGCCCAGGCGTGTTTGGGCAGAGGCAGCAGGCTGGAGCATTTCTCTGCCGGCACCGTGCTCTCTGGGCGACAAGTAGACACCGCTTCCACTCCGGCACAATGAAGGCGCAGAGCACGGAGCTGCTATGCGCACGGCACAGGCTGCAAGAGGAAGCGTGGCTGCCTCTCGCTTGTGTGCGGATTCACGTTAGCACTTGCAAACAGAAAGTTCCACCTGCGGCTACTTGTGCTGCTACCTAGTTCTCTTCCAGCTTTCCCTGGAAAGCATTGTGCCCAGCTTTATGCTCGGAGATGCAGAGCTGACAGTGGTAGATGCAGCGGAGACTGGAAATACAGAGTGCAGCCGAGAGTTGCTGCTGCTTTGACGTGAGGCAAGGGGAGAGTGCAGCCCAGCAGAGGCTTTGACTGCTGGAGCCTTTTTCTTTGGCAGCAGCTGCAAGGGAGCTCTCTGGCAAGGGAGCTGCGAGAGTGGAGAAGGGGACGGTCGGTCTATGGGAGAAGGAAGCTGCCGAGGCGCAGTGTGTTGTGCTCAGTTTCAAGGCTGCCTGGAGGAGGGGGGTGCTTGAAGAACGCCTTCTTTCTGGACGCCTCCTTCTGCCTGTGCTCCAGCTGCATGCACTCTGCAGCACGGAAGGTTTAGGAAGCTGCTTCTGGCCAGCTTGTGTCCACGAGTGCAAGGGCTGCGCCTTCCTTTCGGAAGCAGCCAGAGCCTTCTCAGCTGCAGCTGCTTGTGAAGCAGCTCTTGGCTGGACATTTGAAATTGGCTCCCCTCAGTGCATGAGCCCGTGCCCAGCTGCTTGCTTCTTCGCCTTCTGTGCTCTGGAGAGAAGTGAAGCCCAGGCATGGCTTGGAGCTTTGCTGCTCTTCAGCGTGAACACTGCACGCAGCCACAGTGTGCTGTGCAGGGATTTTCCTCAGCTCAACGTACAACAAGCATTTTCTTGCTGTTTCACCGAGTCCAAGCTGTCCGTGGAGCTCTCGCTCAGCGAAAAGCGTTTGGAGAGAAACACTTGCTGCAGTAGCTTTTCGCTGGGCAAGGCTTTCAACACAGCACCCCAATTCGGGCAAGGAGCAGGAGAAAGGAAGAGCATCTTTTCGTCCTGCCACGTTCTTCTGGGCGACACGCCTATCCGCCTCTTGGCTCCCTGCAAGGCTGTAAGCACGGCAGCGGTACTTGGAAGTGAGAAGGCAGGTGCAGAGAGCACCGCGATCTGCCGGCGCTGTGCAGGCTGTAAAGGAAAGAGGGCTACCACTAGGATGTGCTGCAAATACAGGTTTCCAGGCGTCGACGGTAAGCTCCGGCTAAGCTCGTTGAGCTACAACTGTTCTCTGGGCGAGACTTAGCTGAGAAGCTTTCCCTTCAGATTCACGCTACAGGGCAGAGCGAATGTGCTGCTCCCTAGCGCTGAGAGAGAAAGTGCAGAGCCCAGGCGTGTTTGGGCAGAGGCAGCAGGCTGGAGCATTTCTCTGCCGGCACCGTGCTCTCTGGGCGACAAGTAGACACCGCTTCCACTCCGGCACAATGAAGGCGCAGAGCACGGAGCTGCTATGCGCACGGCACAGGCTGCAAGAGGAAGCGTGGCTGCCTCTCGCTTGTGTGCGGATTCACGTTAGCACTTGCAAACAGAAAGTTCCACCTGCGGCTACTTGTGCTGCTACCTAGTTCTCTTCCAGCTTTCCCTGGAAAGCATTGTGCCCAGCTTTATGCTCGGAGATGCAGAGCTGACAGTGGTAGATGCAGCGGAGACTGGAAATACAGAGTGCAGCCGAGAGTTGCTGCTGCTTTGACGTGAGGCAAGGGGAGAGTGCAGCCCAGCAGAGGCTTTGACTGCTGGAGCCTTTTTCTTTGGCAGCAGCTGCAAGGGAGCTCTCTGGCAAGGGAGCTGCGAGAGTGGAGAAGGGGACGGTCGGTCTATGGGAGAAGGAAGCTGCCGAGGCGCAGTGTGTTGTGCTCAGTTTCAAGGCTGCCTGGAGGAGGGGGGTGCTTGAAGAACGCCTTCTTTCTGGACGCCTCCTTCTGCCTGTGCTCCAGCTGCATGCACTCTGCAGCACGGAAGGTTTAGGAAGCTGCTTCTGGCCAGCTTGTGTCCACGAGTGCAAGGGCTGCGCCTTCCTTTCGGAAGCAGCCAGAGCCTTCTCAGCTGCAGCTGCTTGTGAAGCAGCTCTTGGCTGGACATTTGAAATTGGCTGCCCTGAGTACATGAGCCCGTGCCCAGCTGCTTGCTTCTTCGCCTTCTGTGCTCTGGAGAGAAGTGAAGCCCAGGCATGGCTTGGAGCTTTGCTGCTCTTCAGCGTGAACACTGCACGCAGCCACAGTGTGCTGTGCAGGGATTTTCCTCAGCTCAACGTACAACAAGCATTTTCTTGCTGTTTCACCGAGTCCAAGCTGTCCGTGGAGCTCTCGCTCAGCGAAAAGCGTTTGGAGAGAAACACTTGCTGCAGTAGCTTTTCGCTGGGCAAGGCTTTCAACACAGCACCCCAATTCGGGCAAGGAGCAGGAGAAAGGAAGAGCATCTTTTCGTCCTGCCACGTTCTTCTGGGCGACACGCCTATCCGCCTCTTGGCTCCCTGCAAGGCTGTAAGCACGGCAGCGGTACTTGGAAGTGAGAAGGCAGGTGCAGAGAGCACCGCGATCTGCCGGCGCTGTGCAGGCTGTAAAGGAAAGAGGGCTACCACTAGGATGTGCTGCAAATACAGGTTTCCAGGCGTCGACGGTAAGCTCCGGCTAAGCTCGTTGAGCTACAACTGTTCTCTGGGCGAGACTTAGCTGAGAAGCTTTCCCTTCCGATTCACGCTACAGGGCAGAGCGAATGTGCTGCTCCCTAGCGCTGAGAGAGAAAGTGCAGAGCCCAGGCGTGTTTGGGCAGAGGCAGCAGGCTGGAGCATTTCTCTGCCGGCACCGTGCTCTCTGGGCGACAAGTAGACACCGCTTCCACTCCGGCACAATGAAGGCGCAGAGCACGGAGCTGCTATGCGCACGGCACAGGCTGCAAGAGGAAGCGTGGCTGCCTCTCGCTTGTGTGCGGATTCACGTTAGCACTTGCAAACAGAAAGTTCCACCTGCGGCTACTTGTGCTGCTACCTAGTTCTCTTCCAGCTTTCCCTGGAAAGCATTGTGCCCAGCTTTATGCTCGGAGATGCAGAGCTGACAGTGGTAGATGCAGCGGAGACTGGAAATACAGAGTGCAGCCGAGAGTTGCTGCTGCTTTGACGTGAGGCAAGGGGAGAGTGCAGCCCAGCAGAGGCTTTGACTGCTGGAGCCTTTTTCTTTGGCAGCAGCTGCAAGGGAGCTCTCTGGCAAGGGAGCTGCGAGAGTGGAGAAGGGGACGGTCGGTCTATGGGAGAAGGAAGCTGCCGAGGTGCAGTGTGTTGTGCTCAGTTTCAAGGCTGCCTGGAGGAGGGGGGTGCTTGAAGAACGCCTTCTTTCTGGACGCCTCCTTCTGCCTGTGCTCCAGCTGCATGCACTCTGCAGCACGGAAGGTTTAGGAAGCTGCTTCTGGCCAGCTTGTGTCCACGAGTGCAAGGGCTGCGCCTTCCTTTCGGAAGCAGCCAGAGCCTTCTCAGCTGCAGCTGCTTGTGAAGCAGCTCTTGGCTGGACATTTGAAATTGGCTCCCCTCAGTGCATGAGCCCGTGCCCAGCTGCTTGCTTCTTCGCCTTCTGTGCTCTGGAGAGAAGTGAAGCCCAGGCATGGCTTGGAGCTTTGCTGCTCTTCAGCGTGAACACTGCACGCAGCCACAGTGTGCTGTGCAGGGATTTTCCTCAGCTCAACGTACAACAAGCATTTTCTTGCTGTTTCACCGAGTCCAAGCTGTCCGTGGAGCTCTCGCTCAGCGAAAAGCGTTTGGAGAGAAACACTTGCTGCAGTAGCTTTTCGCTGGGCAAGGCTTTCAACACAGCACCCCAATTCGGGCAAGGAGCAGGAGAAAGGAAGAGCATCTTTTCGTCCTGCCACGTTCTTCTGGGCGACACGCCTATCCGCCTCTTGGCTCCCTGCAAGGCTGTAAGCACGGCAGCGGTACTTGGAAGTGAGAAGGCAGGTGCAGAGAGCACCGCGATCTGCCGGCGCTGTGCAGGCTGTAAAGGAAAGAGGGCTACCACTAGGATGTGCTGCAAATACAGGTTTCCAGGCGTCGACGGTAAGCTCCGGCTAAGCTCGTTGAGCTACAACTGTTCTCTGGGCGAGACTTAGCTGAGAAGCTTTCCCTTCAGATTCACGCTACAGGGCAGAGCGAATGTGCTGCTCCCTAGCGCTGAGAGAGAAAGTGCAGAGCCCAGGCGTGTTTGGGCAGAGGCAGCAGGCTGGAGCATTTCTCTGCCGGCACCGTGCTCTCTGGGCGACAAGTAGACACCGCTTCCACTCCGGCACAATGAAGGCGCAGAGCACGGAGCTGCTATGCGCACGGCACAGGCTGCAAGAGGAAGCGTGGCTGCCTCTCGCTTGTGTGCGGATTCACGTTAGTACTTGCAAACAGAAAGTTCCACCTGCGGCTACTTGTGCTGCTACCTAGTTCTCTTCCAGCTTTCCCTGGAAAGCATTGTGCCCAGCTTTATGCTCGGAGATGCAGAGCTGACAGTGGTAGATGCAGCGGAGACTGGAAGTACAGAGTGCAGCCGAGAGTTGCTGCTGCTTTGACGTGAGGCAAGGGGAGAGTGCAGCCCAGCAGAGGCTTTGACTGCTGGAGCCTTTTTCTTTGGCAGCAGCTGCAAGGGAGCTCTCTGGCAAGGGAGCTGCGAGAGTGGAGAAGGGGACGGTCGGTCTATGGGAGAAGGAAGCTGCCGAGGCGCAGTGTGTTGTGCTCAGTTTCAAGGCTGCCTGGAGGAGGGGGGTGCTTGAAGAACGCCTTCTTTCTGGACGCCTCCTTCTGCCTGTGCTCCAGCTGCATGCACTCTGCAGCACGGAAGGTTTAGGAAGCTGCTTCTGGCCAGCTTGTGTCCACGAGTGCAAGGGCTGCGCCTTCCTTTCGGAAGCAGCCAGAGCCTTCTCAGCTGCAGCTGCTTGTGAAGCAGCTCTTGGCTGGACATTTGAAATTGGCTGCCCTGAGTACATGAGCCCGTGCCCAGCTGCTTGCTTCTTCGCCTTCTGTGCTCTGGAGAGAAGTGAAGCCCAGGCATGGCTTGGAGCTTTGCTGCTCTTCAGCGTGAACACTGCACGCAGCCACAGTGTGCTGTGCAGGGATTTTCCTCAGCTCAACGTACAACAAGCATTTTCTTGCTGTTTCACCGAGTCCAAGCTGTCCGTGGAGCTCTCGCTCAGCGAAAAGCGTTTGGAGAGAAACACTTGCTGCAGTAGCTTTTCGCTGGGCAAGGCTTTCAACACAGCACCCCAATTCGGGCAAGGAGCAGGAGAAAGGAAGAGCATCTTTTCGTCCTGCCACGTTCTTCTGGGCGACACGCCTATCCGCCTCTTGGCTCCCTGCAAGGCTGTAAGCACGGCAGCGGTACTTGGAAGTGAGAAGGCAGGTGCAGAGAGCACCGCGATCTGCCGGCGCTGTGCAGGCTGTAAAGGAAAGAGGGCTACCACTAGGATGTGCTGCAAATACAGGTTTCCAGGCGTCGACGGTAAGCTCCGGCTAAGCTCGTTGAGCTACAACTGTTCTCTGGGCGAGACTTAGCTGAGAAGCTTTCCCTTCAGATTCACGCTACAGGGCAGAGCGAATGTGCTGCTCCCTAGCGCTGAGAGAGAAAGTGCAGAGCCCAGGCGTGTTTGGGCAGAGGCAGCAGGCTGGAGCATTTCTCTGGCGGCACCGTGCTCTCTGGGCGACAAGTAGACACCGCTTCCACTCCGGCACAATGAAGGCGCAGAGCACGGAGCTGCTATGCGCACGGCACAGGCTGCAAGAGGAAGCGTGGCTGCCTCTCGCTTGTGTGCGGATTCACGTTAGCACTTGCAAACAGAAAGTTCCACCTGCGGCTACTTGTGCTGCTACCTAGTTCTCTTCCAGCTTTCCCTGGAAAGCATTGTGCCCAGCTTTATGCTCGGAGATGCAGAGCTGACAGTGGTAGATGCAGCGGAGACTGGAAATACAGAGTGCAGCCGAGAGTTGCTGCTGCTTTGACGTGAGGCAAGGGGAGAGTGCAGCCCAGCAGAGGCTTTGACTGCTGGAGCCTTTTTCTTTGGCAGCAGCTGCAAGGGAGCTCTCTGGCAAGGGAGCTGCGAGAGTGGAGAAGGGGACGGTCGGTCTATGGGAGAAGGAAGCTGCCGAGGCGCAGTGTGTTGTGCTCAGTTTCAAGGCTGCCTGGAGGAGGGGGGTGCTTGAAGAACGCCTTCTTTCTGGACGCCTCCTTCTGCCTGTGCTCCAGCTGCATGCACTCTGCAGCACGGAAGGTTTAGGAAGCTGCTTCTGGCCAGCTTGTGTCCACGAGTGCAAGGGCTGCGCCTTCCTTTCGGAAGCAGCCAGAGCCTTCTCAGCTGCAGCTGCTTGTGAAGCAGCTCTTGGCTGGACATTTGAAATTGGCTCCCCTCAGTGCATGAGCCCGTGCCCAGCTGCTTGCTTCTTCGCCTTCTGTGCTCTGGAGAGAAGTGAAGCCCAGGCATGGCTTGGAGCTTTGCTGCTCTTCAGCGTGAACACTGCACGCAGCCACAGTGTGCTGTGCAGGGATTTTCCTCAGCTCAACGTACAACAAGCATTTTCTTGCTGTTTCACCGAGTCCAAGCTGTCCGTGGAGCTCTCGCTCAGCGAAAAGCGTTTGGAGAGAAACACTTGCTGCAGTAGCTTTTCGCTGGGCAAGGCTTTCAACACAGCACCCCAATTCGGGCAAGGAGCAGGAGAAAGGAAGAGCATCTTTTCGTCCTGCCACGTTCTTCTGGGCGACACGCCTATCCGCCTCTTGGCTCCCTGCAAGGCTGTAAGCACGGCAGCGGTACTTGGAAGTGAGAAGGCAGGTGCAGAGAGCACCGCGATCTGCCGGCGCTGTGCAGGCTGTAAAGGAAAGAGGGCTACCACTAGGATGTGCTGCAAATACAGGTTTCCAGGCGTCGACGGTAAGCTCCGGCTAAGCTCGTTGAGCTACAACTGTTCTCTGGGCGAGACTTAGCTGAGAAGCTTTCCCTTCAGATTCACGCTACAGGGCAGAGCGAATGTGCTGCTCCCTAGCGCTGAGAGAGAAAGTGCAGAGCCCAGGCGTGTTTGGGCAGAGGCAGCAGGCTGGAGCATTTCTCTGCCGGCACCGTGCTCTCTGGGCGACAAGTAGACACCGCTTCCACTCCGGCACAATGAAGGCGCAGAGCACGGAGCTGCTATGCGCACGGCACAGGCTGCAAGAGGAAGCGTGGCTGCCTCTCGCTTGTGTGCGGATTCACGTTAGCACTTGCAAACAGAAAGTTCCACCTGCGGCTACTTGTGCTGCTACCTAGTTCTCTTCCAGCTTTCCCTGGAAAGCATTGTGCCCAGCTTTATGCTCGGAGATGCAGAGCTGACAGTGGTAGATGCAGCGGAGACTGGAAATACAGAGTGCAGCCGAGAGTTGCTGCTGCTTTGACGTGAGGCAAGGGGAAATGAAAGTGCAGCCCAGCAGAGGCTTTGACTGCTGGAGCCTTTTTCTTTGGCAGCAGCTGCAAGGGAGCTCTCTGGCAAGGGAGCTGCGAGAGTGGAGAAGGGGACGGTCGGTCTATGGGAGAAGGAAGCTGCCGAGGCGCAGTGTGTTGTGCTCAGTTTCAAGGCTGCCTGGAGGAGGGGGGTGCTTGAAGAACGCCTTCTTTCTGGACGCCTCCTTCTGCCTGTGCTCCAGCTGCATGCACTCTGCAGCACGGAAGGTTTAGGAAGCTGCTTCTGGCCAGCTTGTGTCCACGAGTGCAAGGGCTGCGCCTTCCTTTCGGAAGCAGCCAGAGCCTTCTCAGCTGCAGCTGCTTGTGAAGCAGCTCTTGGCTGGACATTTGAAATTGGCTCCCCTCAGTGCATGAGCCCGTGCCCAGCTGCTTGCTTCTTCGCCTTCTGTGCTCTGGAGAGAAGTGAAGCCCAGGCATGGCTTGGAGCTTTGCTGCTCTTCAGCGTGAACACTGCACGCAGCCACAGTGTGCTGTGCAGGGATTTTCCTCAGCTCAACGTACAACAAGCATTTTCTTGCTGTTTCACCGAGTCCAAGCTGTCCGTGGAGCTCTCGCTCAGCGAAAAGCGTTTGGAGAGAAACACTTGCTGCAGTAGCTTTTCGCTGGGCAAGGCTTTCAACACAGCACCCCAATTCGGGCAAGGAGCAGGAGAAAGGAAGAGCATCTTTTCGTCCTGCCACGTTCTTCTGGGCGACACGCCTATCCGCCTCTTGGCTCCCTGCAAGGCTGTAAGCACGGCAGCGGTACTTGGAAGTGAGAAGGCAGGTGCAGAGAGCACCGCGATCTGCCGGCGCTGTGCAGGCTGTAAAGGAAAGAGGGCTACCACTAGGATGTGCTGCAAATACAGGTTTCCAGGCGTCGACGGTAAGCTCCGGCTAAGCTCGTTGAGCTACAACTGTTCTCTGGGCGAGACTTAGCTGAGAAGCTTTCCCTTCAGATTCACGCTACAGGGCAGAGCGAATGTGCTGCTCCCTAGCGCTGAGAGAGAAAGTGCAGAGCCCAGGCGTGTTTGGGCAGAGGCAGCAGGCTGGAGCATTTCTCTGCCGGCACCGTGCTCTCTGGGCGACAAGTAGACACCGCTTCCACTCCGGCACAATGAAGGCGCAGAGCACGGAGCTGCTATGCGCACGGCACAGGCTGCAAGAGGAAGCGTGGCTGCCTCTCGCTTGTGTGCGGATTCACGTTAGCACTTGCAAACAGAAAGTTCCACCTGCGGCTACTTGTGCTGCTACCTAGTTCTCTTCCAGCTTTCCCTGGAAAGCATTGTGCCCAGCTTTATGCTCGGAGATGCAGAGCTGACAGTGGTAGATGCAGCGGAGACTGGAAGTACAGAGTGCAGCCGAGAGTTGCTGCTGCTTTGACGTGAGGCAAGGGGAGAGTGCAGCCCAGCAGAGGCTTTGACTGCTGGAGCCTTTTTCTTTGGCAGCAGCTGCAAGGGAGCTCTCTGGCAAGGGAGCTGCGAGAGTGGAGAAGGGGACGGTCGGTCTATGGGAGAAGGAAGCTGCCGAGGCGCAGTGTGTTGTGCTCAGTTTCAAGGCTGCCTGGAGGAGGGGGGTGCTTGAAGAACGCCTTCTTTCTGGACGCCTCCTTCTGCCTGTGCTCCAGCTGCATGCACTCTGCAGCACGGAAGGTTTAGGAAGCTGCTTCTGGCCAGCTTGTGTCCACGAGTGCAAGGGCTGCGCCTTCCTTTCGGAAGCAGCCAGAGCCTTCTCAGCTGCAGCTGCTTGTGAAGCAGCTCTTGGCTGGACATTTGAAATTGGCTCCCCTCAGTGCATGAGCCCGTGCCCAGCTGCTTGCTTCTTCGCCTTCTGTGCTCTGGAGAGAAGTGAAGCCCAGGCATGGCTTGGAGCTTTGCTGCTCTTCAGCGTGAACACTGCACGCAGCCACAGTGTGCTGTGCAGGGATTTTCCTCAGCTCAACGTACAACAAGCATTTTCTTGCTGTTTCACCGAGTCCAAGCTGTCCGTGGAGCTCTCGCTCAGCGAAAAGCGTTTGGAGAGAAACACTTGCTGCAGTAGCTTTTCGCTGGGCAAGGCTTTCAACACAGCACCCCAATTCGGGCAAGGAGCAGGAGAAAGGAAGAGCATCTTTTCGTCCTGCCACGTTCTTCTGGGCGACACGCCTATCCGCCTCTTGGCTCCCTGCAAGGCTGTAAGCACGGCAGCGGTACTTGGAAGTGAGAAGGCAGGTGCAGAGAGCACCGCGATCTGCCGGCGCTGTGCAGGCTGTAAAGGAAAGAGGGCTACCACTAGGATGTGCTGCAAATACAGGTTTCCAGGCGTCGACGGTAAGCTCCGGCTAAGCTCGTTGAGCTACAACTGTTCTCTGGGCGAGACTTAGCTGAGAAGCTTTCCCTTCAGATTCACGCTACAGGGCAGAGCGAATGTGCTGCTCCCTAGCGCTGAGAGAGAAAGTGCAGAGCCCAGGCGTGTTTGGGCAGAGGCAGCAGGCTGGAGCATTTCTCTGCCGGCACCGTGCTCTCTGGGCGACAAGTAGACACCGCTTCCACTCCGGCACAATGAAGGCGCAGAGCACGGAGCTGCTATGCGCACGGCACAGGCTGCAAGAGGAAGCGTGGCTGCCTCTCGCTTGTGTGCGGATTCACGTTAGCACTTGCAAACAGAAAGTTCCACCTGCGGCTACTTGTGCTGCTACCTAGTTCTCTTCCAGCTTTCCCTGGAAAGCATTGTGCCCAGCTTTATGCTCGGAGATGCAGAGCTGACAGTGGTAGATGCAGCGGAGACTGGAAATACAGAGTGCAGCCGAGAGTTGCTGCTGCTTTGACGTGAGGCAAGGGGAGAGTGCAGCCCAGCAGAGGCTTTGACTGCTGGAGCCTTTTTCTTTGGCAGCAGCTGCAAGGGAGCTCTCTGGCAAGGGAGCTGCGAGAGTGGAGAAGGGGACGGTCGGTCTATGGGAGAAGGAAGCTGCCGAGGTGCAGTGTGTTGTGCTCAGTTTCAAGGCTGCCTGGAGGAGGGGGGTGCTTGAAGAACGCCTTCTTTCTGGACGCCTCCTTCTGCCTGTGCTCCAGCTGCATGCACTCTGCAGCACGGAAGGTTTAGGAAGCTGCTTCTGGCCAGCTTGTGTCCACGAGTGCAAGGGCTGCGCCTTCCTTTCGGAAGCAGCCAGAGCCTTCTCAGCTGCAGCTGCTTGTGAAGCAGCTCTTGGCTGGACATTTGAAATTGGCTCCCCTCAGTGCATGAGCCCGTGCCCAGCTGCTTGCTTCTTCGCCTTCTGTGCTCTGGAGAGAAGTGAAGCCCAGGCATGGCTTGGAGCTTTGCTGCTCTTCAGCGTGAACACTGCACGCAGCCACAGTGTGCTGTGCAGGGATTTTCCTCAGCTCAACGTACAACAAGCATTTTCTTGCTGTTTCACCGAGTCCAAGCTGTCCGTGGAGCTCTCGCTCAGCGAAAAGCGTTTGGAGAGAAACACTTGCTGCAGTAGCTTTTCGCTGGGCAAGGCTTTCAACACAGCACCCCAATTCGGGCAAGGAGCAGGAGAAAGGAAGAGCATCTTTTCGTCCTGCCACGTTCTTCTGGGCGACACGCCTATCCGCCTCTTGGCTCCCTGCAAGGCTGTAAGCACGGCAGCGGTACTTGGAAGTGAGAAGGCAGGTGCAGAGAGCACCGCGATCTGCCGGCGCTGTGCAGGCTGTAAAGGAAAGAGGGCTACCACTAGGATGTGCTGCAAATACAGGTTTCCAGGCGTCGACGGTAAGCTCCGGCTAAGCTCGTTGAGCTACAACTGTTCTCTGGGCGAGACTTAGCTGAGAAGCTTTCCCTTCCGATTCACGCTACAGGGCAGAGCGAATGTGCTGCTCCCTAGCGCTGAGAGAGAAAGTGCAGAGCCCAGGCGTGTTTGGGCAGAGGCAGCAGGCTGGAGCATTTCTCTGCCGGCACCGTGCTCTCTGGGCGACAAGTAGACACCGCTTCCACTCCGGCACAATGAAGGCGCAGAGCACGGAGCTGCTATGCGCACGGCACAGGCTGCAAGAGGAAGCGTGGCTGCCTCTCGCTTGTGTGCGGATTCACGTTAGTACTTGCAAACAGAAAGTTCCACCTGCGGCTACTTGTGCTGCTACCTAGTTCTCTTCCAGCTTTCCCTGGAAAGCATTGTGCCCAGCTTTATGCTCGGAGATGCAGAGCTGACAGTGGTAGATGCAGCGGAGACTGGAAGTACAGAGTGCAGCCGAGAGTTGCTGCTGCTTTGACGTGAGGCAAGGGGAGAGTGCAGCCCAGCAGAGGCTTTGACTGCTGGAGCCTTTTTCTTTGGCAGCAGCTGCAAGGGAGCTCTCTGGCAAGGGAGCTGCGAGAGTGGAGAAGGGGACGGTCGGTCTATGGGAGAAGGAAGCTGCCGAGGCGCAGTGTGTTGTGCTCAGTTTCAAGGCTGCCTGGAGGAGGGGGGTGCTTGAAGAACGCCTTCTTTCTGGACGCCTCCTTCTGCCTGTGCTCCAGCTGCATGCACTCTGCAGCACGGAAGGTTTAGGAAGCTGCTTCTGGCCAGCTTGTGTCCACGAGTGCAAGGGCTGCGCCTTCCTTTCGGAAGCAGCCAGAGCCTTCTCAGCTGCAGCTGCTTGTGAAGCAGCTCTTGGCTGGACATTTGAAATTGGCTCCCCTCAGTGCATGAGCCCGTGCCCAGCTGCTTGCTTCTTCGCCTTCTGTGCTCTGGAGAGAAGTGAAGCCCAGGCATGGCTTGGAGCTTTGCTGCTCTTCAGCGTGAACACTGCACGCAGCCACAGTGTGCTGTGCAGGGATTTTCCTCAGCTCAACGTACAACAAGCATTTTCTTGCTGTTTCACCGAGTCCAAGCTGTCCGTGGAGCTCTCGCTCAGCGAAAAGCGTTTGGAGAGAAACACTTGCTGCAGTAGCTTTTCGCTGGGCAAGGCTTTCAACACAGCACCCCAATTCGGGCAAGGAGCAGGAGAAAGGAAGAGCATCTTTTCGTCCTGCCACGTTCTTCTGGGCGACACGCCTATCCGCCTCTTGGCTCCCTGCAAGGCTGTAAGCACGGCAGCGGTACTTGGAAGTGAGAAGGCAGGTGCAGAGAGCACCGCGATCTGCCGGCGCTGTGCAGGCTGTAAAGGAAAGAGGGCTACCACTAGGATGTGCTGCAAATACAGGTTTCCAGGCGTCGACGGTAAGCTCCGGCTAAGCTCGTTGAGCTACAACTGTTCTCTGGGCGAGACTTAGCTGAGAAGCTTTCCCTTCAGATTCACGCTACAGGGCAGAGCGAATGTGCTGCTCCCTAGCGCTGAGAGAGAAAGTGCAGAGCCCAGGCGTGTTTGGGCAGAGGCAGCAGGCTGGAGCATTTCTCTGCCGGCACCGTGCTCTCTGGGCGACAAGTAGACACCGCTTCCACTCCGGCACAATGAAGGCGCAGAGCACGGAGCTGCTATGCGCACGGCACAGGCTGCAAGAGGAAGCGTGGCTGCCTCTCGCTTGTGTGCGGATTCACGTTAGCACTTGCAAACAGAAAGTTCCACCTGCGGCTACTTGTGCTGCTACCTAGTTCTCTTCCAGCTTTCCCTGGAAAGCATTGTGCCCAGCTTTATGCTCGGAGATGCAGAGCTGACAGTGGTAGATGCAGCGGAGACTGGAAATACAGAGTGCAGCCGAGAGTTGCTGCTGCTTTGACGTGAGGCAAGGGGAGAGTGCAGCCCAGCAGAGGCTTTGACTGCTGGAGCCTTTTTCTTTGGCAGCAGCTGCAAGGGAGCTCTCTGGCAAGGGAGCTGCGAGAGTGGAGAAGGGGACGGTCGGTCTATGGGAGAAGGAAGCTGCCGAGGCGCAGTGTGTTGTGCTCAGTTTCAAGGCTGCCTGGAGGAGGGGGGTGCTTGAAGAACGCCTTCTTTCTGGACGCCTCCTTCTGCCTGTGCTCCAGCTGCATGCACTCTGCAGCACGGAAGGTTTAGGAAGCTGCTTCTGGCCAGCTTGTGTCCACGAGTGCAAGGGCTGCGCCTTCCTTTCGGAAGCAGCCAGAGCCTTCTCAGCTGCAGCTGCTTGTGAAGCAGCTCTTGGCTGGACATTTGAAATTGGCTCCCCTCAGTGCATGAGCCCGTGCCCAGCTGCTTGCTTCTTCGCCTTCTGTGCTCTGGAGAGAAGTGAAGCCCAGGCATGGCTTGGAGCTTTGCTGCTCTTCAGCGTGAACACTGCACGCAGCCACAGTGTGCTGTGCAGGGATTTTCCTCAGCTCAACGTACAACAAGCATTTTCTTGCTGTTTCACCGAGTCCAAGCTGTCCGTGGAGCTCTCGCTCAGCGAAAAGCGTTTGGAGAGAAACACTTGCTGCAGTAGCTTTTCGCTGGGCAAGGCTTTCAACACAGCACCCCAATTCGGGCAAGGAGCAGGAGAAAGGAAGAGCATCTTTTCGTCCTGCCACGTTCTTCTGGGCGACACGCCTATCCGCCTCTTGGCTCCCTGCAAGGCTGTAAGCACGGCAGCGGTACTTGGAAGTGAGAAGGCAGGTGCAGAGAGCACCGCGATCTGCCGGCGCTGTGCAGGCTGTAAAGGAAAGAGGGCTACCACTAGGATGTGCTGCAAATACAGGTTTCCAGGCGTCGACGGTAAGCTCCGGCTAAGCTCGTTGAGCTACAACTGTTCTCTGGGCGAGACTTAGCTGAGAAGCTTTCCCTTCAGATTCACGCTACAGGGCAGAGCGAATGTGCTGCTCCCTAGCGCTGAGAGAGAAAGTGCAGAGCCCAGGCGTGTTTGGGCAGAGGCAGCAGGCTGGAGCATTTCTCTGCCGGCACCGTGCTCTCTGGGCGACAAGTAGACACCGCTTCCACTCCGGCACAATGAAGGCGCAGAGCACGGAGCTGCTATGCGCACGGCACAGGCTGCAAGAGGAAGCGTGGCTGCCTCTCGCTTGTGTGCGGATTCACGTTAGCACTTGCAAACAGAAAGTTCCACCTGCGGCTACTTGTGCTGCTACCTAGTTCTCTTCCAGCTTTCCCTGGAAAGCATTGTGCCCAGCTTTATGCTCGGAGATGCAGAGCTGACAGTGGTAGATGCAGCGGAGACTGGAAATACAGAGTGCAGCCGAGAGTTGCTGCTGCTTTGACGTGAGGCAAGGGGAAATGAAAGTGCAGCCCAGCAGAGGCTTTGACTGCTGGAGCCTTTTTCTTTGGCAGCAGCTGCAAGGGAGCTCTCTGGCAAGGGAGCTGCGAGAGTGGAGAAGGGGACGGTCGGTCTATGGGAGAAGGAAGCTGCCGAGGCGCAGTGTGTTGTGCTCAGTTTCAAGGCTGCCTGGAGGAGGGGGGTGCTTGAAGAACGCCTTCTTTCTGGACGCCTCCTTCTGCCTGTGCTCCAGCTGCATGCACTCTGCAGCACGGAAGGTTTAGGAAGCTGCTTCTGGCCAGCTTGTGTCCACGAGTGCAAGGGCTGCGCCTTCCTTTCGGAAGCAGCCAGAGCCTTCTCAGCTGCAGCTGCTTGTGAAGCAGCTCTTGGCTGGACATTTGAAATTGGCTCCCCTCAGTGCATGAGCCCGTGCCCAGCTGCTTGCTTCTTCGCCTTCTGTGCTCTGGAGAGAAGTGAAGCCCAGGCATGGCTTGGAGCTTTGCTGCTCTTCAGCGTGAACACTGCACGCAGCCACAGTGTGCTGTGCAGGGATTTTCCTCAGCTCAACGTACAACAAGCATTTTCTTGCTGTTTCACCGAGTCCAAGCTGTCCGTGGAGCTCTCGCTCAGCGAAAAGCGTTTGGAGAGAAACACTTGCTGCAGTAGCTTTTCGCTGGGCAAGGCTTTCAACACAGCACCCCAATTCGGGCAAGGAGCAGGAGAAAGGAAGAGCATCTTTTCGTCCTGCCACGTTCTTCTGGGCGACACGCCTATCCGCCTCTTGGCTCCCTGCAAGGCTGTAAGCACGGCAGCGGTACTTGGAAGTGAGAAGGCAGGTGCAGAGAGCACCGCGATCTGCCGGCGCTGTGCAGGCTGTAAAGGAAAGAGGGCTACCACTAGGATGTGCTGCAAATACAGGTTTCCAGGCGTCGACGGTAAGCTCCGGCTAAGCTCGTTGAGCTACAACTGTTCTCTGGGCGAGACTTAGCTGAGAAGCTTTCCCTTCAGATTCACGCTACAGGGCAGAGCGAATGTGCTGCTCCCTAGCGCTGAGAGAGAAAGTGCAGAGCCCAGGCGTGTTTGGGCAGAGGCAGCAGGCTGGAGCATTTCTCTGGCGGCACCGTGCTCTCTGGGCGACAAGTAGACACCGCTTCCACTCCGGCACAATGAAGGCGCAGAGCACGGAGCTGCTATGCGCACGGCACAGGCTGCAAGAGGAAGCGTGGCTGCCTCTCGCTTGTGTGCGGATTCACGTTAGCACTTGCAAACAGAAAGTTCCACCTGCGGCTACTTGTGCTGCTACCTAGTTCTCTTCCAGCTTTCCCTGGAAAGCATTGTGCCCAGCTTTATGCTCGGAGATGCAGAGCTGACAGTGGTAGATGCAGCGGAGACTGGAAATACAGAGTGCAGCCGAGAGTTGCTGCTGCTTTGACGTGAGGCAAGGGGAGAGTGCAGCCCAGCAGAGGCTTTGACTGCTGGAGCCTTTTTCTTTGGCAGCAGCTGCAAGGGAGCTCTCTGGCAAGGGAGCTGCGAGAGTGGAGAAGGGGACGGTCGGTCTATGGGAGAAGGAAGCTGCCGAGGCGCAGTGTGTTGTGCTCAGTTTCAAGGCTGCCTGGAGGAGGGGGGTGCTTGAAGAACGCCTTCTTTCTGGACGCCTCCTTCTGCCTGTGCTCCAGCTGCATGCACTCTGCAGCACGGAAGGTTTAGGAAGCTGCTTCTGGCCAGCTTGTGTCCACGAGTGCAAGGGCTGCGCCTTCCTTTCGGAAGCAGCCAGAGCCTTCTCAGCTGCAGCTGCTTGTGAAGCAGCTCTTGGCTGGACATTTGAAATTGGCTCCCCTCAGTGCATGAGCCCGTGCCCAGCTGCTTGCTTCTTCGCCTTCTGTGCTCTGGAGAGAAGTGAAGCCCAGGCATGGCTTGGAGCTTTGCTGCTCTTCAGCGTGAACACTGCACGCAGCCACAGTGTGCTGTGCAGGGATTTTCCTCAGCTCAACGTACAACAAGCATTTTCTTGCTGTTTCACCGAGTCCAAGCTGTCCGTGGAGCTCTCGCTCAGCGAAAAGCGTTTGGAGAGAAACACTTGCTGCAGTAGCTTTTCGCTGGGCAAGGCTTTCAACACAGCACCCCAATTCGGGCAAGGAGCAGGAGAAAGGAAGAGCATCTTTTCGTCCTGCCACGTTCTTCTGGGCGACACGCCTATCCGCCTCTTGGCTCCCTGCAAGGCTGTAAGCACGGCAGCGGTACTTGGAAGTGAGAAGGCAGGTGCAGAGAGCACCGCGATCTGCCGGCGCTGTGCAGGCTGTAAAGGAAAGAGGGCTACCACTAGGATGTGCTGCAAATACAGGTTTCCAGGCGTCGACGGTAAGCTCCGGCTAAGCTCGTTGAGCTACAACTGTTCTCTGGGCGAGACTTAGCTGAGAAGCTTTCCCTTCAGATTCACGCTACAGGGCAGAGCGAATGTGCTGCTCCCTAGCGCTGAGAGAGAAAGTGCAGAGCCCAGGCGTGTTTGGGCAGAGGCAGCAGGCTGGAGCATTTCTCTGCCGGCACCGTGCTCTCTGGGCGACAAGTAGACACCGCTTCCACTCCGGCACAATGAAGGCGCAGAGCACGGAGCTGCTATGCGCACGGCACAGGCTGCAAGAGGAAGCGTGGCTGCCTCTCGCTTGTGTGCGGATTCACGTTAGCACTTGCAAACAGAAAGTTCCACCTGCGGCTACTTGTGCTGCTACCTAGTTCTCTTCCAGCTTTCCCTGGAAAGCATTGTGCCCAGCTTTATGCTCGGAGATGCAGAGCTGACAGTGGTAGATGCAGCGGAGACTGGAAATACAGAGTGCAGCCGAGAGTTGCTGCTGCTTTGACGTGAGGCAAGGGGAGAGTGCAGCCCAGCAGAGGCTTTGACTGCTGGAGCCTTTTTCTTTGGCAGCAGCTGCAAGGGAGCTCTCTGGCAAGGGAGCTGCGAGAGTGGAGAAGGGGACGGTCGGTCTATGGGAGAAGGAAGCTGCCGAGGCGCAGTGTGTTGTGCTCAGTTTCAAGGCTGCCTGGAGGAGGGGGGTGCTTGAAGAACGCCTTCTTTCTGGACGCCTCCTTCTGCCTGTGCTCCAGCTGCATGCACTCTGCAGCACGGAAGGTTTAGGAAGCTGCTTCTGGCCAGCTTGTGTCCACGAGTGCAAGGGCTGCGCCTTCCTTTCGGAAGCAGCCAGAGCCTTCTCAGCTGCAGCTGCTTGTGAAGCAGCTCTTGGCTGGACATTTGAAATTGGCTGCCCTGAGTACATGAGCCCGTGCCCAGCTGCTTGCTTCTTCGCCTTCTGTGCTCTGGAGAGAAGTGAAGCCCAGGCATGGCTTGGAGCTTTGCTGCTCTTCAGCGTGAACACTGCACGCAGCCACAGTGTGCTGTGCAGGGATTTTCCTCAGCTCAACGTACAACAAGCATTTTCTTGCTGTTTCACCGAGTCCAAGCTGTCCGTGGAGCTCTCGCTCAGCGAAAAGCGTTTGGAGAGAAACACTTGCTGCAGTAGCTTTTCGCTGGGCAAGGCTTTCAACACAGCACCCCAATTCGGGCAAGGAGCAGGAGAAAGGAAGAGCATCTTTTCGTCCTGCCACGTTCTTCTGGGCGACACGCCTATCCGCCTCTTGGCTCCCTGCAAGGCTGTAAGCACGGCAGCGGTACTTGGAAGTGAGAAGGCAGGTGCAGAGAGCACCGCGATCTGCCGGCGCTGTGCAGGCTGTAAAGGAAAGAGGGCTACCACTAGGATGTGCTGCAAATACAGGTTTCCAGGCGTCGACGGTAAGCTCCGGCTAAGCTCGTTGAGCTACAACTGTTCTCTGGGCGAGACTTAGCTGAGAAGCTTTCCCTTCAGATTCACGCTACAGGGCAGAGCGAATGTGCTGCTCCCTAGCGCTGAGAGAGAAAGTGCAGAGCCCAGGCGTGTTTGGGCAGAGGCAGCAGGCTGGAGCATTTCTCTGCCGGCACCGTGCTCTCTGGGCGACAAGTAGACACCGCTTCCACTCCGGCACAATGAAGGCGCAGAGCACGGAGCTGCTATGCGCACGGCACAGGCTGCAAGAGGAAGCGTGGCTGCCTCTCGCTTGTGTGCGGATTCACGTTAGCACTTGCAAACAGAAAGTTCCACCTGCGGCTACTTGTGCTGCTACCTAGTTCTCTTCCAGCTTTCCCTGGAAAGCATTGTGCCCAGCTTTATGCTCGGAGATGCAGAGCTGACAGTGGTAGATGCAGCGGAGACTGGAAATACAGAGTGCAGCCGAGAGTTGCTGCTGCTTTGACGTGAGGCAAGGGGAGAGTGCAGCCCAGCAGAGGCTTTGACTGCTGGAGCCTTTTTCTTTGGCAGCAGCTGCAAGGGAGCTCTCTGGCAAGGGAGCTGCGAGAGTGGAGAAGGGGACGGTCGGTCTATGGGAGAAGGAAGCTGCCGAGGCGCAGTGTGTTGTGCTCAGTTTCAAGGCTGCCTGGAGGAGGGGGGTGCTTGAAGAACGCCTTCTTTCTGGACGCCTCCTTCTGCCTGTGCTCCAGCTGCATGCACTCTGCAGCACGGAAGGTTTAGGAAGCTGCTTCTGGCCAGCTTGTGTCCACGAGTGCAAGGGCTGCGCCTTCCTTTCGGAAGCAGCCAGAGCCTTCTCAGCTGCAGCTGCTTGTGAAGCAGCTCTTGGCTGGACATTTGAAATTGGCTCCCCTCAGTGCATGAGCCCGTGCCCAGCTGCTTGCTTCTTCGCCTTCTGTGCTCTGGAGAGAAGTGAAGCCCAGGCATGGCTTGGAGCTTTGCTGCTCTTCAGCGTGAACACTGCACGCAGCCACAGTGTGCTGTGCAGGGATTTTCCTCAGCTCAACGTACAACAAGCATTTTCTTGCTGTTTCACCGAGTCCAAGCTGTCCGTGGAGCTCTCGCTCAGCGAAAAGCGTTTGGAGAGAAACACTTGCTGCAGTAGCTTTTCGCTGGGCAAGGCTTTCAACACAGCACCCCAATTCGGGCAAGGAGCAGGAGAAAGGAAGAGCATCTTTTCGTCCTGCCACGTTCTTCTGGGCGACACGCCTATCCGCCTCTTGGCTCCCTGCAAGGCTGTAAGCACGGCAGCGGTACTTGGAAGTGAGAAGGCAGGTGCAGAGAGCACCGCGATCTGCCGGCGCTGTGCAGGCTGTAAAGGAAAGAGGGCTACCACTAGGATGTGCTGCAAATACAGGTTTCCAGGCGTCGACGGTAAGCTCCGGCTAAGCTCGTTGAGCTACAACTGTTCTCTGGGCGAGACTTAGCTGAGAAGCTTTCCCTTCAGATTCACGCTACAGGGCAGAGCGAATGTGCTGCTCCCTAGCGCTGAGAGAGAAAGTGCAGAGCCCAGGCGTGTTTGGGCAGAGGCAGCAGGCTGGAGCATTTCTCTGCCGGCACCGTGCTCTCTGGGCGACAAGTAGACACCGCTTCCACTCCGGCACAATGAAGGCGCAGAGCACGGAGCTGCTATGCGCACGGCACAGGCTGCAAGAGGAAGCGTGGCTGCCTCTCGCTTGTGTGCGGATTCACGTTAGCACTTGCAAACAGAAAGTTCCACCTGCGGCTACTTGTGCTGCTACCTAGTTCTCTTCCAGCTTTCCCTGGAAAGCATTGTGCCCAGCTTTATGCTCGGAGATGCAGAGCTGACAGTGGTAGATGCAGCGGAGACTGGAAGTACAGAGTGCAGCCGAGAGTTGCTGCTGCTTTGACGTGAGGCAAGGGGAGAGTGCAGCCCAGCAGAGGCTTTGACTGCTGGAGCCTTTTTCTTTGGCAGCAGCTGCAAGGGAGCTCTCTGGCAAGGGAGCTGCGAGAGTGGAGAAGGGGACGGTCGGTCTATGGGAGAAGGAAGCTGCCGAGGCGCAGTGTGTTGTGCTCAGTTTCAAGGCTGCCTGGAGGAGGGGGGTGCTTGAAGAACGCCTTCTTTCTGGACGCCTCCTTCTGCCTGTGCTCCAGCTGCATGCACTCTGCAGCACGGAAGGTTTAGGAAGCTGCTTCTGGCCAGCTTGTGTCCACGAGTGCAAGGGCTGCGCCTTCCTTTCGGAAGCAGCCAGAGCCTTCTCAGCTGCAGCTGCTTGTGAAGCAGCTCTTGGCTGGACATTTGAAATTGGCTGCCCTGAGTACATGAGCCCGTGCCCAGCTGCTTGCTTCTTCGCCTTCTGTGCTCTGGAGAGAAGTGAAGCCCAGGCATGGCTTGGAGCTTTGCTGCTCTTCAGCGTGAACACTGCACGCAGCCACAGTGTGCTGTGCAGGGATTTTCCTCAGCTCAACGTACAACAAGCATTTTCTTGCTGTTTCACCGAGTCCAAGCTGTCCGTGGAGCTCTCGCTCAGCGAAAAGCGTTTGGAGAGAAACACTTGCTGCAGTAGCTTTTCGCTGGGCAAGGCTTTCAACACAGCACCCCAATTCGGGCAAGGAGCAGGAGAAAGGAAGAGCATCTTTTCGTCCTGCCACGTTCTTCTGGGCGACACGCCTATCCGCCTCTTGGCTCCCTGCAAGGCTGTAAGCACGGCAGCGGTACTTGGAAGTGAGAAGGCAGGTGCAGAGAGCACCGCGATCTGCCGGCGCTGTGCAGGCTGTAAAGGAAAGAGGGCTACCACTAGGATGTGCTGCAAATACAGGTTTCCAGGCGTCGACGGTAAGCTCCGGCTAAGCTCGTTGAGCTACAACTGTTCTCTGGGCGAGACTTAGCTGAGAAGCTTTCCCTTCCGATTCACGCTACAGGGCAGAGCGAATGTGCTGCTCCCTAGCGCTGAGAGAGAAAGTGCAGAGCCCAGGCGTGTTTGGGCAGAGGCAGCAGGCTGGAGCATTTCTCTGCCGGCACCGTGCTCTCTGGGCGACAAGTAGACACCGCTTCCACTCCGGCACAATGAAGGCGCAGAGCACGGAGCTGCTATGCGCACGGCACAGGCTGCAAGAGGAAGCGTGGCTGCCTCTCGCTTGTGTGCGGATTCACGTTAGCACTTGCAAACAGAAAGTTCCACCTGCGGCTACTTGTGCTGCTACCTAGTTCTCTTCCAGCTTTCCCTGGAAAGCATTGTGCCCAGCTTTATGCTCGGAGATGCAGAGCTGACAGTGGTAGATGCAGCGGAGACTGGAAATACAGAGTGCAGCCGAGAGTTGCTGCTGCTTTGACGTGAGGCAAGGGGAGAGTGCAGCCCAGCAGAGGCTTTGACTGCTGGAGCCTTTTTCTTTGGCAGCAGCTGCAAGGGAGCTCTCTGGCAAGGGAGCTGCGAGAGTGGAGAAGGGGACGGTCGGTCTATGGGAGAAGGAAGCTGCCGAGGTGCAGTGTGTTGTGCTCAGTTTCAAGGCTGCCTGGAGGAGGGGGGTGCTTGAAGAACGCCTTCTTTCTGGACGCCTCCTTCTGCCTGTGCTCCAGCTGCATGCACTCTGCAGCACGGAAGGTTTAGGAAGCTGCTTCTGGCCAGCTTGTGTCCACGAGTGCAAGGGCTGCGCCTTCCTTTCGGAAGCAGCCAGAGCCTTCTCAGCTGCAGCTGCTTGTGAAGCAGCTCTTGGCTGGACATTTGAAATTGGCTGCCCTCAGTGCATGAGCCCGTGCCCAGCTGCTTGCTTCTTCGCCTTCTGTGCTCTGGAGAGAAGTGAAGCCCAGGCATGGCTTGGAGCTTTGCTGCTCTTCAGCGTGAACACTGCACGCAGCCACAGTGTGCTGTGCAGGGATTTTCCTCAGCTCAACGTACAACAAGCATTTTCTTGCTGTTTCACCGAGTCCAAGCTGTCCGTGGAGCTCTCGCTCAGCGAAAAGCGTTTGGAGAGAAACACTTGCTGCAGTAGCTTTTCGCTGGGCAAGGCTTTCAACACAGCACCCCAATTCGGGCAAGGAGCAGGAGAAAGGAAGAGCATCTTTTCGTCCTGCCACGTTCTTCTGGGCGACACGCCTATCCGCCTCTTGGCTCCCTGCAAGGCTGTAAGCACGGCAGCGGTACTTGGAAGTGAGAAGGCAGGTGCAGAGAGCACCGCGATCTGCCGGCGCTGTGCAGGCTGTAAAGGAAAGAGGGCTACCACTAGGATGTGCTGCAAATACAGGTTTCCAGGCGTCGACGGTAAGCTCCGGCTAAGCTCGTTGAGCTACAACTGTTCTCTGGGCGAGACTTAGCTGAGAAGCTTTCCCTTCAGATTCACGCTACAGGGCAGAGCGAATGTGCTGCTCCCTAGCGCTGAGAGAGAAAGTGCAGAGCCCAGGCGTGTTTGGGCAGAGGCAGCAGGCTGGAGCATTTCTCTGCCGGCACCGTGCTCTCTGGGCGACAAGTAGACACCGCTTCCACTCCGGCACAATGAAGGCGCAGAGCACGGAGCTGCTATGCGCACGGCACAGGCTGCAAGAGGAAGCGTGGCTGCCTCTCGCTTGTGTGCGGATTCACGTTAGTACTTGCAAACAGAAAGTTCCACCTGCGGCTACTTGTGCTGCTACCTAGTTCTCTTCCAGCTTTCCCTGGAAAGCATTGTGCCCAGCTTTATGCTCGGAGATGCAGAGCTGACAGTGGTAGATGCAGCGGAGACTGGAAGTACAGAGTGCAGCCGAGAGTTGCTGCTGCTTTGACGTGAGGCAAGGGGAGAGTGCAGCCCAGCAGAGGCTTTGACTGCTGGAGCCTTTTTCTTTGGCAGCAGCTGCAAGGGAGCTCTCTGGCAAGGGAGCTGCGAGAGTGGAGAAGGGGACGGTCGGTCTATGGGAGAAGGAAGCTGCCGAGGCGCAGTGTGTTGTGCTCAGTTTCAAGGCTGCCTGGAGGAGGGGGGTGCTTGAAGAACGCCTTCTTTCTGGACGCCTCCTTCTGCCTGTGCTCCAGCTGCATGCACTCTGCAGCACGGAAGGTTTAGGAAGCTGCTTCTGGCCAGCTTGTGTCCACGAGTGCAAGGGCTGCGCCTTCCTTTCGGAAGCAGCCAGAGCCTTCTCAGCTGCAGCTGCTTGTGAAGCAGCTCTTGGCTGGACATTTGAAATTGGCTGCCCTGAGTACATGAGCCCGTGCCCAGCTGCTTGCTTCTTCGCCTTCTGTGCTCTGGAGAGAAGTGAAGCCCAGGCATGGCTTGGAGCTTTGCTGCTCTTCAGCGTGAACACTGCACGCAGCCACAGTGTGCTGTGCAGGGATTTTCCTCAGCTCAACGTACAACAAGCATTTTCTTGCTGTTTCACCGAGTCCAAGCTGTCCGTGGAGCTCTCGCTCAGCGAAAAGCGTTTGGAGAGAAACACTTGCTGCAGTAGCTTTTCGCTGGGCAAGGCTTTCAACACAGCACCCCAATTCGGGCAAGGAGCAGGAGAAAGGAAGAGCATCTTTTCGTCCTGCCACGTTCTTCTGGGCGACACGCCTATCCGCCTCTTGGCTCCCTGCAAGGCTGTAAGCACGGCAGCGGTACTTGGAAGTGAGAAGGCAGGTGCAGAGAGCACCGCGATCTGCCGGCGCTGTGCAGGCTGTAAAGGAAAGAGGGCTACCACTAGGATGTGCTGCAAATACAGGTTTCCAGGCGTCGACGGTAAGCTCCGGCTAAGCTCGTTGAGCTACAACTGTTCTCTGGGCGAGACTTAGCTGAGAAGCTTTCCCTTCAGATTCACGCTACAGGGCAGAGCGAATGTGCTGCTCCCTAGCGCTGAGAGAGAAAGTGCAGAGCCCAGGCGTGTTTGGGCAGAGGCAGCAGGCTGGAGCATTTCTCTGCCGGCACCGTGCTCTCTGGGCGACAAGTAGACACCGCTTCCACTCCGGCACAATGAAGGCGCAGAGCACGGAGCTGCTATGCGCACGGCACAGGCTGCAAGAGGAAGCGTGGCTGCCTCTCGCTTGTGTGCGGATTCACGTTAGCACTTGCAAACAGAAAGTTCCACCTGCGGCTACTTGTGCTGCTACCTAGTTCTCTTCCAGCTTTCCCTGGAAAGCATTGTGCCCAGCTTTATGCTCGGAGATGCAGAGCTGACAGTGGTAGATGCAGCGGAGACTGGAAATACAGAGTGCAGCCGAGAGTTGCTGCTGCTTTGACGTGAGGCAAGGGGAGAGTGCAGCCCAGCAGAGGCTTTGACTGCTGGAGCCTTTTTCTTTGGCAGCAGCTGCAAGGGAGCTCTCTGGCAAGGGAGCTGCGAGAGTGGAGAAGGGGACGGTCGGTCTATGGGAGAAGGAAGCTGCCGAGGCGCAGTGTGTTGTGCTCAGTTTCAAGGCTGCCTGGAGGAGGGGGGTGCTTGAAGAACGCCTTCTTTCTGGACGCCTCCTTCTGCCTGTGCTCCAGCTGCATGCACTCTGCAGCACGGAAGGTTTAGGAAGCTGCTTCTGGCCAGCTTGTGTCCACGAGTGCAAGGGCTGCGCCTTCCTTTCGGAAGCAGCCAGAGCCTTCTCAGCTGCAGCTGCTTGTGAAGCAGCTCTTGGCTGGACATTTGAAATTGGCTCCCCTCAGTGCATGAGCCCGTGCCCAGCTGCTTGCTTCTTCGCCTTCTGTGCTCTGGAGAGAAGTGAAGCCCAGGCATGGCTTGGAGCTTTGCTGCTCTTCAGCGTGAACACTGCACGCAGCCACAGTGTGCTGTGCAGGGATTTTCCTCAGCTCAACGTACAACAAGCATTTTCTTGCTGTTTCACCGAGTCCAAGCTGTCCGTGGAGCTCTCGCTCAGCGAAAAGCGTTTGGAGAGAAACACTTGCTGCAGTAGCTTTTCGCTGGGCAAGGCTTTCAACACAGCACCCCAATTCGGGCAAGGAGCAGGAGAAAGGAAGAGCATCTTTTCGTCCTGCCACGTTCTTCTGGGCGACACGCCTATCCGCCTCTTGGCTCCCTGCAAGGCTGTAAGCACGGCAGCGGTACTTGGAAGTGAGAAGGCAGGTGCAGAGAGCACCGCGATCTGCCGGCGCTGTGCAGGCTGTAAAGGAAAGAGGGCTACCACTAGGATGTGCTGCAAATACAGGTTTCCAGGCGTCGACGGTAAGCTCCGGCTAAGCTCGTTGAGCTACAACTGTTCTCTGGGCGAGACTTAGCTGAGAAGCTTTCCGTTCAGATTCACGCTACAGGGCAGAGCGAATGTGCTGCTCCCTAGCGCTGAGAGAGAAAGTGCAGAGCCCAGGCGTGTTTGGGCAGAGGCAGCAGGCTGGAGCATTTCTCTGCCGGCACCGTGCTCTCTGGGCGACAAGTAGACACCGCTTCCACTCCGGCACAATGAAGGCGCAGAGCACGGAGCTGCTATGCGCACGGCACAGGCTGCAAGAGGAAGCGTGGCTGCCTCTCGCTTGTGTGCGGATTCACGTTAGCACTTGCAAACAGAAAGTTCCACCTGCGGCTACTTGTGCTGCTACCTAGTTCTCTTCCAGCTTTCCCTGGAAAGCATTGTGCCCAGCTTTATGCTCGGAGATGCAGAGCTGACAGTGGTAGATGCAGCGGAGACTGGAAATACAGAGTGCAGCCGAGAGTTGCTGCTGCTTTGACGTGAGGCAAGGGGAAATGAAAGTGCAGCCCAGCAGAGGCTTTGACTGCTGGAGCCTTTTTCTTTGGCAGCAGCTGCAAGGGAGCTCTCTGGCAAGGGAGCTGCGAGAGTGGAGAAGGGGACGGTCGGTCTATGGGAGAAGGAAGCTGCCGAGGCGCAGTGTGTTGTGCTCAGTTTCAAGGCTGCCTGGAGGAGGGGGGTGCTTGAAGAACGCCTTCTTTCTGGACGCCTCCTTCTGCCTGTGCTCCAGCTGCATGCACTCTGCAGCACGGAAGGTTTAGGAAGCTGCTTCTGGCCAGCTTGTGTCCACGAGTGCAAGGGCTGCGCCTTCCTTTCGGAAGCAGCCAGAGCCTTCTCAGCTGCAGCTGCTTGTGAAGCAGCTCTTGGCTGGACATTTGAAATTGGCTCCCCTCAGTGCATGAGCCCGTGCCCAGCTGCTTGCTTCTTCGCCTTCTGTGCTCTGGAGAGAAGTGAAGCCCAGGCATGGCTTGGAGCTTTGCTGCTCTTCAGCGTGAACACTGCACGCAGCCACAGTGTGCTGTGCAGGGATTTTCCTCAGCTCAACGTACAACAAGCATTTTCTTGCTGTTTCACCGAGTCCAAGCTGTCCGTGGAGCTCTCGCTCAGCGAAAAGCGTTTGGAGAGAAACACTTGCTGCAGTAGCTTTTCGCTGGGCAAGGCTTTCAACACAGCACCCCAATTCGGGCAAGGAGCAGGAGAAAGGAAGAGCATCTTTTCGTCCTGCCACGTTCTTCTGGGCGACACGCCTATCCGCCTCTTGGCTCCCTGCAAGGCTGTAAGCACGGCAGCGGTACTTGGAAGTGAGAAGGCAGGTGCAGAGAGCACCGCGATCTGCCGGCGCTGTGCAGGCTGTAAAGGAAAGAGGGCTACCACTAGGATGTGCTGCAAATACAGGTTTCCAGGCGTCGACGGTAAGCTCCGGCTAAGCTCGTTGAGCTACAACTGTTCTCTGGGCGAGACTTAGCTGAGAAGCTTTCCCTTCAGATTCACGCTACAGGGCAGAGCGAATGTGCTGCTCCCTAGCGCTGAGAGAGAAAGTGCAGAGCCCAGGCGTGTTTGGGCAGAGGCAGCAGGCTGGAGCATTTCTCTGCCGGCACCGTGCTCTCTGGGCGACAAGTAGACACCGCTTCCACTCCGGCACAATGAAGGCGCAGAGCACGGAGCTGCTATGCGCACGGCACAGGCTGCAAGAGGAAGCGTGGCTGCCTCTCGCTTGTGTGCGGATTCACGTTAGCACTTGCAAACAGAAAGTTCCACCTGCGGCTACTTGTGCTGCTACCTAGTTCTCTTCCAGCTTTCCCTGGAAAGCATTGTGCCCAGCTTTATGCTCGGAGATGCAGAGCTGACAGTGGTAGATGCAGCGGAGACTGGAAGTACAGAGTGCAGCCGAGAGTTGCTGCTGCTTTGACGTGAGGCAAGGGGAGAGTGCAGCCCAGCAGAGGCTTTGACTGCTGGAGCCTTTTTCTTTGGCAGCAGCTGCAAGGGAGCTCTCTGGCAAGGGAGCTGCGAGAGTGGAGAAGGGGACGGTCGGTCTATGGGAGAAGGAAGCTGCCGAGGCGCAGTGTGTTGTGCTCAGTTTCAAGGCTGCCTGGAGGAGGGGGGTGCTTGAAGAACGCCTTCTTTCTGGACGCCTCCTTCTGCCTGTGCTCCAGCTGCATGCACTCTGCAGCACGGAAGGTTTAGGAAGCTGCTTCTGGCCAGCTTGTGTCCACGAGTGCAAGGGCTGCGCCTTCCTTTCGGAAGCAGCCAGAGCCTTCTCAGCTGCAGCTGCTTGTGAAGCAGCTCTTGGCTGGACATTTGAAATTGGCTCCCCTCAGTGCATGAGCCCGTGCCCAGCTGCTTGCTTCTTCGCCTTCTGTGCTCTGGAGAGAAGTGAAGCCCAGGCATGGCTTGGAGCTTTGCTGCTCTTCAGCGTGAACACTGCACGCAGCCACAGTGTGCTGTGCAGGGATTTTCCTCAGCTCAACGTACAACAAGCATTTTCTTGCTGTTTCACCGAGTCCAAGCTGTCCGTGGAGCTCTCGCTCAGCGAAAAGCGTTTGGAGAGAAACACTTGCTGCAGTAGCTTTTCGCTGGGCAAGGCTTTCAACACAGCACCCCAATTCGGGCAAGGAGCAGGAGAAAGGAAGAGCATCTTTTCGTCCTGCCACGTTCTTCTGGGCGACACGCCTATCCGCCTCTTGGCTCCCTGCAAGGCTGTAAGCACGGCAGCGGTACTTGGAAGTGAGAAGGCAGGTGCAGAGAGCACCGCGATCTGCCGGCGCTGTGCAGGCTGTAAAGGAAAGAGGGCTACCACTAGGATGTGCTGCAAATACAGGTTTCCAGGCGTCGACGGTAAGCTCCGGCTAAGCTCGTTGAGCTACAACTGTTCTCTGGGCGAGACTTAGCTGAGAAGCTTTCCCTTCAGATTCACGCTACAGGGCAGAGCGAATGTGCTGCTCCCTAGCGCTGAGAGAGAAAGTGCAGAGCCCAGGCGTGTTTGGGCAGAGGCAGCAGGCTGGAGCATTTCTCTGCCGGCACCGTGCTCTCTGGGCGACAAGTAGACACCGCTTCCACTCCGGCACAATGAAGGCGCAGAGCACGGAGCTGCTATGCGCACGGCACAGGCTGCAAGAGGAAGCGTGGCTGCCTCTCGCTTGTGTGCGGATTCACGTTAGCACTTGCAAACAGAAAGTTCCACCTGCGGCTACTTGTGCTGCTACCTAGTTCTCTTCCAGCTTTCCCTGGAAAGCATTGTGCCCAGCTTTATGCTCGGAGATGCAGAGCTGACAGTGGTAGATGCAGCGGAGACTGGAAATACAGAGTGCAGCCGAGAGTTGCTGCTGCTTTGACGTGAGGCAAGGGGAGAGTGCAGCCCAGCAGAGGCTTTGACTGCTGGAGCCTTTTTCTTTGGCAGCAGCTGCAAGGGAGCTCTCTGGCAAGGGAGCTGCGAGAGTGGAGAAGGGGACGGTCGGTCTATGGGAGAAGGAAGCTGCCGAGGCGCAGTGTGTTGTGCTCAGTTTCAAGGCTGCCTGGAGGAGGGGGGTGCTTGAAGAACGCCTTCTTTCTGGACGCCTCCTTCTGCCTGTGCTCCAGCTGCATGCACTCTGCAGCACGGAAGGTTTAGGAAGCTGCTTCTGGCCAGCTTGTGTCCACGAGTGCAAGGGCTGCGCCTTCCTTTCGGAAGCAGCCAGAGCCTTCTCAGCTGCAGCTGCTTGTGAAGCAGCTCTTGGCTGGACATTTGAAATTGGCTCCCCTCAGTGCATGAGCCCGTGCCCAGCTGCTTGCTTCTTCGCCTTCTGTGCTCTGGAGAGAAGTGAAGCCCAGGCATGGCTTGGAGCTTTGCTGCTCTTCAGCGTGAACACTGCACGCAGCCACAGTGTGCTGTGCAGGGATTTTCCTCAGCTCAACGTACAACAAGCATTTTCTTGCTGTTTCACCGAGTCCAAGCTGTCCGTGGAGCTCTCGCTCAGCGAAAAGCGTTTGGAGAGAAACACTTGCTGCAGTAGCTTTTCGCTGGGCAAGGCTTTCAACACAGCACCCCAATTCGGGCAAGGAGCAGGAGAAAGGAAGAGCATCTTTTCGTCCTGCCACGTTCTTCTGGGCGACACGCCTATCCGCCTCTTGGCTCCCTGCAAGGCTGTAAGCACGGCAGCGGTACTTGGAAGTGAGAAGGCAGGTGCAGAGAGCACCGCGATCTGCCGGCGCTGTGCAGGCTGTAAAGGAAAGAGGGCTACCACTAGGATGTGCTGCAAATACAGGTTTCCAGGCGTCGACGGTAAGCTCCGGCTAAGCTCGTTGAGCTACAACTGTTCTCTGGGCGAGACTTAGCTGAGAAGCTTTCCCTTCAGATTCACGCTACAGGGCAGAGCGAATGTGCTGCTCCCTAGCGCTGAGAGAGAAAGTGCAGAGCCCAGGCGTGTTTGGGCAGAGGCAGCAGGCTGGAGCATTTCTCTGCCGGCACCGTGCTCTCTGGGCGACAAGTAGACACCGCTTCCACTCCGGCACAATGAAGGCGCAGAGCACGGAGCTGCTATGCGCACGGCACAGGCTGCAAGAGGAAGCGTGGCTGCCTCTCGCTTGTGTGCGGATTCACGTTAGCACTTGCAAACAGAAAGTTCCACCTGCGGCTACTTGTGCTGCTACCTAGTTCTCTTCCAGCTTTCCCTGGAAAGCATTGTGCCCAGCTTTATGCTCGGAGATGCAGAGCTGACAGTGGTAGATGCAGCGGAGACTGGAAATACAGAGTGCAGCCGAGAGTTGCTGCTGCTTTGACGTGAGGCAAGGGGAGAGTGCAGCCCAGCAGAGGCTTTGACTGCTGGAGCCTTTTTCTTTGGCAGCAGCTGCAAGGGAGCTCTCTGGCAAGGGAGCTGCGAGAGTGAAGAAGGGGACGGTCGGTCTATGGGAGAAGGAAGCTGCCGAGGCGCAGTGTGTTGTGCTCAGTTTCAAGGCTGCCTGGAGGAGGGGGGTGCTTGAAGAACGCCTTCTTTCTGGACGCCTCCTTCTGCCTGTGCTCCAGCTGCATGCACTCTGCAGCACGGAAGGTTTAGGAAGCTGCTTCTGGCCAGCTTGTGTCCACGAGTGCAAGGGCTGCGCCTTCCTTTCGGAAGCAGCCAGAGCCTTCTCAGCTGCAGCTGCTTGTGAAGCAGCTCTTGGCTGGACATTTGAAATTGGCTGCCCTCAGTGCATGAGCCCGTGCCCAGCTGCTTGCTTCTTCGCCTTCTGTGCTCTGGAGAGAAGTGAAGCCCAGGCATGGCTTGGAGCTTTGCTGCTCTTCAGCGTGAACACTGCACGCAGCCACAGTGTGCTGTGCAGGGATTTTCCTCAGCTCAACGTACAACAAGCATTTTCTTGCTGTTTCACCGAGTCCAAGCTGTCCGTGGAGCTCTCGCTCAGCGAAAAGCGTTTGGAGAGAAACACTTGCTGCAGTAGCTTTTCGCTGGGCAAGGCTTTCAACACAGCACCCCAATTCGGGCAAGGAGCAGGAGAAAGGAAGAGCATCTTTTCGTCCTGCCACGTTCTTCTGGGCGACACGCCTATCCGCCTCTTGGCTCCCTGCAAGGCTGTAAGCACGGCAGCGGTACTTGGAAGTGAGAAGGCAGGTGCAGAGAGCACCGCGATCTGCCGGCGCTGTGCAGGCTGTAAAGGAAAGAGGGCTACCACTAGGATGTGCTGCAAATACAGGTTTCCAGGCGTCGACGGTAAGCTCCGGCTAAGCTCGTTGAGCTACAACTGTTCTCTGGGCGAGACTTAGCTGAGAAGCTTTCCCTTCAGATTCACGCTACAGGGCAGAGCGAATGTGCTGCTCCCTAGCGCTGAGAGAGAAAGTGCAGAGCCCAGGCGTGTTTGGGCAGAGGCAGCAGGCTGGAGCATTTCTCTGCCGGCACCGTGCTCTCTGGGCGACAAGTAGACACCGCTTCCACTCCGGCACAATGAAGGCGCAGAGCACGGAGCTGCTATGCGCACGGCACAGGCTGCAAGAGGAAGCGTGGCTGCCTCTCGCTTGTGTGCGGATTCACGTTAGCACTTGCAAACAGAAAGTTCCACCTGCGGCTACTTGTGCTGCTACCTAGTTCTCTTCCAGCTTTCCCTGGAAAGCATTGTGCCCAGCTTTATGCTCGGAGATGCAGAGCTGACAGTGGTAGATGCAGCGGAGACTGGAAGTACAGAGTGCAGCGGAGAGTTTCTGCTGCTTTGACGTGAGGCAAGGGGAGAGTGCAGCCCAGCAGAGGCTTTGACTGCTGGAGCCTTTTTCTTTGGCAGCAGCTGCAAGGGAGCTCTCTGGCAAGGGAGCTGCGAGAGTGGAGAAGGGGACGGTCGGTCTATGGGAGAAGGAAGCTGCCGAGGCGCAGTGTGTTGTGCTCAGTTTCAAGGCTGCCTGGAGGAGGGGGGTGCTTGAAGAACGCCTTCTTTCTGGACGCCTCCTTCTGCCTGTGCTCCAGCTGCATGCACTCTGCAGCACGGAAGGTTTAGGAAGCTGCTTCTGGCCAGCTTGTGTCCACGAGTGCAAGGGCTGCGCCTTCCTTTCGGAAGCAGCCAGAGCCTTCTCAGCTGCAGCTGCTTGTGAAGCAGCTCTTGGCTGGACATTTGAAATTGGCTCCCCTCAGTGCATGAGCCCGTGCCCAGCTGCTTGCTTCTTCGCCTTCTGTGCTCTGGAGAGAAGTGAAGCCCAGGCATGGCTTGGAGCTTTGCTGCTCTTCAGCGTGAACACTGCACGCAGCCACAGTGTGCTGTGCAGGGATTTTCCTCAGCTCAACGTACAACAAGCATTTTCTTGCTGTTTCACCGAGTCCAAGCTGTCCGTGGAGCTCTCGCTCAGCGAAAAGCGTTTGGAGAGAAACACTTGCTGCAGTAGCTTTTCGCTGGGCAAGGCTTTCAACACAGCACCCCAATTCGGGCAAGGAGCAGGAGAAAGGAAGAGCATCTTTTCGTCCTGCCACGTTCTTCTGGGCGACACGCCTATCCGCCTCTTGGCTCCCTGCAAGGCTGTAAGCACGGCAGCGGTACTTGGAAGTGAGAAGGCAGGTGCAGAGAGCACCGCGATCTGCCGGCGCTGTGCAGGCTGTAAAGGAAAGAGGGCTACCACTAGGATGTGCTGCAAATACAGGTTTCCAGGCGTCGACGGTAAGCTCCGGCTAAGCTCGTTGAGCTACAACTGTTCTCTGGGCGAGACTTAGCTGAGAAGCTTTCCCTTCAGATTCACGCTACAGGGCAGAGCGAATGTGCTGCTCCCTAGCGCTGAGAGAGAAAGTGCAGAGCCCAGGCGTGTTTGGGCAGAGGCAGCAGGCTGGAGCATTTCTCTGCCGGCACCGTGCTCTCTGGGCGACAAGTAGACACCGCTTCCACTCCGGCACAATGAAGGCGCAGAGCACGGAGCTGCTATGCGCACGGCACAGGCTGCAAGAGGAAGCGTGGCTGCCTCTCGCTTGTGTGCGGATTCACGTTAGCACTTGCAAACAGAAAGTTCCACCTGCGGCTACTTGTGCTGCTACCTAGTTCTCTTCCAGCTTTCCCTGGAAAGCATTGTGCCCAGCTTTATGCTCGGAGATGCAGAGCTGACAGTGGTAGATGCAGCGGAGACTGGAAATACAGAGTGCAGCCGAGAGTTGCTGCTGCTTTGACGTGAGGCAAGGGGAAATGAAAGTGCAGCCCAGCAGAGGCTTTGACTGCTGGAGCCTTTTTCTTTGGCAGCAGCTGCAAGGGAGCTCTCTGGCAAGGGAGCTGCGAGAGTGGAGAAGGGGACGGTCGGTCTATGGGAGAAGGAAGCTGCCGAGGCGCAGTGTGTTGTGCTCAGTTTCAAGGCTGCCTGGAGGAGGGGGGTGCTTGAAGAACGCCTTCTTTCTGGACGCCTCCTTCTGCCTGTGCTCCAGCTGCATGCACTCTGCAGCACGGAAGGTTTAGGAAGCTGCTTCTGGCCAGCTTGTGTCCACGAGTGCAAGGGCTGCGCCTTCCTTTCGGAAGCAGCCAGAGCCTTCTCAGCTGCAGCTGCTTGTGAAGCAGCTCTTGGCTGGACATTTGAAATTGGCTCCCCTCAGTGCATGAGCCCGTGCCCAGCTGCTTGCTTCTTCGCCTTCTGTGCTCTGGAGAGAAGTGAAGCCCAGGCATGGCTTGGAGCTTTGCTGCTCTTCAGCGTGAACACTGCACGCAGCCACAGTGTGCTGTGCAGGGATTTTCCTCAGCTCAACGTACAACAAGCATTTTCTTGCTGTTTCACCGAGTCCAAGCTGTCCGTGGAGCTCTCGCTCAGCGAAAAGCGTTTGGAGAGAAACACTTGCTGCAGTAGCTTTTCGCTGGGCAAGGCTTTCAACACAGCACCCCAATTCGGGCAAGGAGCAGGAGAAAGGAAGAGCATCTTTTCGTCCTGCCACGTTCTTCTGGGCGACACGCCTATCCGCCTCTTGGCTCCCTGCAAGGCTGTAAGCACGGCAGCGGTACTTGGAAGTGAGAAGGCAGGTGCAGAGAGCACCGCGATCTGCCGGCGCTGTGCAGGCTGTAAAGGAAAGAGGGCTACCACTAGGATGTGCTGCAAATACAGGTTTCCAGGCGTCGACGGTAAGCTCCGGCTAAGCTCGTTGAGCTACAACTGTTCTCTGGGCGAGACTTAGCTGAGAAGCTTTCCCTTCAGATTCACGCTACAGGGCAGAGCGAATGTGCTGCTCCCTAGCGCTGAGAGAGAAAGTGCAGAGCCCAGGCGTGTTTGGGCAGAGGCAGCAGGCTGGAGCATTTCTCTGCCGGCACCGTGCTCTCTGGGCGACAAGTAGACACCGCTTCCACTCCGGCACAATGAAGGCGCAGAGCACGGAGCTGCTATGCGCACGGCACAGGCTGCAAGAGGAAGCGTGGCTGCCTCTCGCTTGTGTGCGGATTCACGTTAGCACTTGCAAACAGAAAGTTCCACCTGCGGCTACTTGTGCTGCTACCTAGTTCTCTTCCAGCTTTCCCTGGAAAGCATTGTGCCCAGCTTTATGCTCGGAGATGCAGAGCTGACAGTGGTAGATGCAGCGGAGACTGGAAATACAGAGTGCAGCCGAGAGTTGCTGCTGCTTTGACGTGAGGCAAGGGGAGAGTGCAGCCCAGCAGAGGCTTTGACTGCTGGAGCCTTTTTCTTTGGCAGCAGCTGCAAGGGAGCTCTCTGGCAAGGGAGCTGCGAGAGTGGAGAAGGGGACGGTCGGTCTATGGGAGAAGGAAGCTGCCGAGGTGCAGTGTGTTGTGCTCAGTTTCAAGGCTGCCTGGAGGAGGGGGGTGCTTGAAGAACGCCTTCTTTCTGGACGCCTCCTTCTGCCTGTGCTCCAGCTGCATGCACTCTGCAGCACGGAAGGTTTAGGAAGCTGCTTCTGGCCAGCTTGTGTCCACGAGTGCAAGGGCTGCGCCTTCCTTTCGGAAGCAGCCAGAGCCTTCTCAGCTGCAGCTGCTTGTGAAGCAGCTCTTGGCTGGACATTTGAAATTGGCTCCCCTCAGTGCATGAGCCCGTGCCCAGCTGCTTGCTTCTTCGCCTTCTGTGCTCTGGAGAGAAGTGAAGCCCAGGCATGGCTTGGAGCTTTGCTGCTCTTCAGCGTGAACACTGCACGCAGCCACAGTGTGCTGTGCAGGGATTTTCCTCAGCTCAACGTACAACAAGCATTTTCTTGCTGTTTCACCGAGTCCAAGCTGTCCGTGGAGCTCTCGCTCAGCGAAAAGCGTTTGGAGAGAAACACTTGCTGCAGTAGCTTTTCGCTGGGCAAGGCTTTCAACACAGCACCCCAATTCGGGCAAGGAGCAGGAGAAAGGAAGAGCATCTTTTCGTCCTGCCACGTTCTTCTGGGCGACACGCCTATCCGCCTCTTGGCTCCCTGCAAGGCTGTAAGCACGGCAGCGGTACTTGGAAGTGAGAAGGCAGGTGCAGAGAGCACCGCGATCTGCCGGCGCTGTGCAGGCTGTAAAGGAAAGAGGGCTACCACTAGGATGTGCTGCAAATACAGGTTTCCAGGCGTCGACGGTAAGCTCCGGCTAAGCTCGTTGAGCTACAACTGTTCTCTGGGCGAGACTTAGCTGAGAAGCTTTCCCTTCCGATTCACGCTACAGGGCAGAGCGAATGTGCTGCTCCCTAGCGCTGAGAGAGAAAGTGCAGAGCCCAGGCGTGTTTGGGCAGAGGCAGCAGGCTGGAGCATTTCTCTGCCGGCACCGTGCTCTCTGGGCGACAAGTAGACACCGCTTCCACTCCGGCACAATGAAGGCGCAGAGCACGGAGCTGCTATGCGCACGGCACAGGCTGCAAGAGGAAGCGTGGCTGCCTCTCGCTTGTGTGCGGATTCACGTTAGTACTTGCAAACAGAAAGTTCCACCTGCGGCTACTTGTGCTGCTACCTAGTTCTCTTCCAGCTTTCCCTGGAAAGCATTGTGCCCAGCTTTATGCTCGGAGATGCAGAGCTGACAGTGGTAGATGCAGCGGAGACTGGAAGTACAGAGTGCAGCCGAGAGTTGCTGCTGCTTTGACGTGAGGCAAGGGGAGAGTGCAGCCCAGCAGAGGCTTTGACTGCTGGAGCCTTTTTCTTTGGCAGCAGCTGCAAGGGAGCTCTCTGGCAAGGGAGCTGCGAGAGTGGAGAAGGGGACGGTCGGTCTATGGGAGAAGGAAGCTGCCGAGGCGCAGTGTGTTGTGCTCAGTTTCAAGGCTGCCTGGAGGAGGGGGGTGCTTGAAGAACGCCTTCTTTCTGGACGCCTCCTTCTGCCTGTGCTCCAGCTGCATGCACTCTGCAGCACGGAAGGTTTAGGAAGCTGCTTCTGGCCAGCTTGTGTCCACGAGTGCAAGGGCTGCGCCTTCCTTTCGGAAGCAGCCAGAGCCTTCTCAGCTGCAGCTGCTTGTGAAGCAGCTCTTGGCTGGACATTTGAAATTGGCTCCCCTCAGTGCATGAGCCCGTGCCCAGCTGCTTGCTTCTTCGCCTTCTGTGCTCTGGAGAGAAGTGAAGCCCAGGCATGGCTTGGAGCTTTGCTGCTCTTCAGCGTGAACACTGCACGCAGCCACAGTGTGCTGTGCAGGGATTTTCCTCAGCTCAACGTACAACAAGCATTTTCTTGCTGTTTCACCGAGTCCAAGCTGTCCGTGGAGCTCTCGCTCAGCGAAAAGCGTTTGGAGAGAAACACTTGCTGCAGTAGCTTTTCGCTGGGCAAGGCTTTCAACACAGCACCCCAATTCGGGCAAGGAGCAGGAGAAAGGAAGAGCATCTTTTCGTCCTGCCACGTTCTTCTGGGCGACACGCCTATCCGCCTCTTGGCTCCCTGCAAGGCTGTAAGCACGGCAGCGGTACTTGGAAGTGAGAAGGCAGGTGCAGAGAGCACCGCGATCTGCCGGCGCTGTGCAGGCTGTAAAGGAAAGAGGGCTACCACTAGGATGTGCTGCAAATACAGGTTTCCAGGCGTCGACGGTAAGCTCCGGCTAAGCTCGTTGAGCTACAACTGTTCTCTGGGCGAGACTTAGCTGAGAAGCTTTCCCTTCAGATTCACGCTACAGGGCAGAGCGAATGTGCTGCTCCCTAGCGCTGAGAGAGAAAGTGCAGAGCCCAGGCGTGTTTGGGCAGAGGCAGCAGGCTGGAGCATTTCTCTGCCGGCACCGTGCTCTCTGGGCGACAAGTAGACACCGCTTCCACTCCGGCACAATGAAGGCGCAGAGCACGGAGCTGCTATGCGCACGGCACAGGCTGCAAGAGGAAGCGTGGCTGCCTCTCGCTTGTGTGCGGATTCACGTTAGCACTTGCAAACAGAAAGTTCCACCTGCGGCTACTTGTGCTGCTACCTAGTTCTCTTCCAGCTTTCCCTGGAAAGCATTGTGCCCAGCTTTATGCTCGGAGATGCAGAGCTGACAGTGGTAGATGCAGCGGAGACTGGAAATACAGAGTGCAGCCGAGAGTTGCTGCTGCTTTGACGTGAGGCAAGGGGAGAGTGCAGCCCAGCAGAGGCTTTGACTGCTGGAGCCTTTTTCTTTGGCAGCAGCTGCAAGGGAGCTCTCTGGCAAGGGAGCTGCGAGAGTGGAGAAGGGGACGGTCGGTCTATGGGAGAAGGAAGCTGCCGAGGCGCAGTGTGTTGTGCTCAGTTTCAAGGCTGCCTGGAGGAGGGGGGTGCTTGAAGAACGCCTTCTTTCTGGACGCCTCCTTCTGCCTGTGCTCCAGCTGCATGCACTCTGCAGCACGGAAGGTTTAGGAAGCTGCTTCTGGCCAGCTTGTGTCCACGAGTGCAAGGGCTGCGCCTTCCTTTCGGAAGCAGCCAGAGCCTTCTCAGCTGCAGCTGCTTGTGAAGCAGCTCTTGGCTGGACATTTGAAATTGGCTCCCCTCAGTGCATGAGCCCGTGCCCAGCTGCTTGCTTCTTCGCCTTCTGTGCTCTGGAGAGAAGTGAAGCCCAGGCATGGCTTGGAGCTTTGCTGCTCTTCAGCGTGAACACTGCACGCAGCCACAGTGTGCTGTGCAGGGATTTTCCTCAGCTCAACGTACAACAAGCATTTTCTTGCTGTTTCACCGAGTCCAAGCTGTCCGTGGAGCTCTCGCTCAGCGAAAAGCGTTTGGAGAGAAACACTTGCTGCAGTAGCTTTTCGCTGGGCAAGGCTTTCAACACAGCACCCCAATTCGGGCAAGGAGCAGGAGAAAGGAAGAGCATCTTTTCGTCCTGCCACGTTCTTCTGGGCGACACGCCTATCCGCCTCTTGGCTCCCTGCAAGGCTGTAAGCACGGCAGCGGTACTTGGAAGTGAGAAGGCAGGTGCAGAGAGCACCGCGATCTGCCGGCGCTGTGCAGGCTGTAAAGGAAAGAGGGCTACCACTAGGATGTGCTGCAAATACAGGTTTCCAGGCGTCGACGGTAAGCTCCGGCTAAGCTCGTTGAGCTACAACTGTTCTCTGGGCGAGACTTAGCTGAGAAGCTTTCCCTTCAGATTCACGCTACAGGGCAGAGCGAATGTGCTGCTCCCTAGCGCTGAGAGAGAAAGTGCAGAGCCCAGGCGTGTTTGGGCAGAGGCAGCAGGCTGGAGCATTTCTCTGCCGGCACCGTGCTCTCTGGGCGACAAGTAGACACCGCTTCCACTCCGGCACAATGAAGGCGCAGAGCACGGAGCTGCTATGCGCACGGCACAGGCTGCAAGAGGAAGCGTGGCTGCCTCTCGCTTGTGTGCGGATTCACGTTAGCACTTGCAAACAGAAAGTTCCACCTGCGGCTACTTGTGCTGCTACCTAGTTCTCTTCCAGCTTTCCCTGGAAAGCATTGTGCCCAGCTTTATGCTCGGAGATGCAGAGCTGACAGTGGTAGATGCAGCGGAGACTGGAAATACAGAGTGCAGCCGAGAGTTGCTGCTGCTTTGACGTGAGGCAAGGGGAAATGAAAGTGCAGCCCAGCAGAGGCTTTGACTGCTGGAGCCTTTTTCTTTGGCAGCAGCTGCAAGGGAGCTCTCTGGCAAGGGAGCTGCGAGAGTGGAGAAGGGGACGGTCGGTCTATGGGAGAAGGAAGCTGCCGAGGCGCAGTGTGTTGTGCTCAGTTTCAAGGCTGCCTGGAGGAGGGGGGTGCTTGAAGAACGCCTTCTTTCTGGACGCCTCCTTCTGCCTGTGCTCCAGCTGCATGCACTCTGCAGCACGGAAGGTTTAGGAAGCTGCTTCTGGCCAGCTTGTGTCCACGAGTGCAAGGGCTGCGCCTTCCTTTCGGAAGCAGCCAGAGCCTTCTCAGCTGCAGCTGCTTGTGAAGCAGCTCTTGGCTGGACATTTGAAATTGGCTCCCCTCAGTGCATGAGCCCGTGCCCAGCTGCTTGCTTCTTCGCCTTCTGTGCTCTGGAGAGAAGTGAAGCCCAGGCATGGCTTGGAGCTTTGCTGCTCTTCAGCGTGAACACTGCACGCAGCCACAGTGTGCTGTGCAGGGATTTTCCTCAGCTCAACGTACAACAAGCATTTTCTTGCTGTTTCACCGAGTCCAAGCTGTCCGTGGAGCTCTCGCTCAGCGAAAAGCGTTTGGAGAGAAACACTTGCTGCAGTAGCTTTTCGCTGGGCAAGGCTTTCAACACAGCACCCCAATTCGGGCAAGGAGCAGGAGAAAGGAAGAGCATCTTTTCGTCCTGCCACGTTCTTCTGGGCGACACGCCTATCCGCCTCTTGGCTCCCTGCAAGGCTGTAAGCACGGCAGCGGTACTTGGAAGTGAGAAGGCAGGTGCAGAGAGCACCGCGATCTGCCGGCGCTGTGCAGGCTGTAAAGGAAAGAGGGCTACCACTAGGATGTGCTGCAAATACAGGTTTCCAGGCGTCGACGGTAAGCTCCGGCTAAGCTCGTTGAGCTACAACTGTTCTCTGGGCGAGACTTAGCTGAGAAGCTTTCCCTTCAGATTCACGCTACAGGGCAGAGCGAATGTGCTGCTCCCTAGCGCTGAGAGAGAAAGTGCAGAGCCCAGGCGTGTTTGGGCAGAGGCAGCAGGCTGGAGCATTTCTCTGCCGGCACCGTGCTCTCTGGGCGACAAGTAGACACCGCTTCCACTCCGGCACAATGAAGGCGCAGAGCACGGAGCTGCTATGCGCACGGCACAGGCTGCAAGAGGAAGCGTGGCTGCCTCTCGCTTGTGTGCGGATTCACGTTAGCACTTGCAAACAGAAAGTTCCACCTGCGGCTACTTGTGCTGCTACCTAGTTCTCTTCCAGCTTTCCCTGGAAAGCATTGTGCCCAGCTTTATGCTCGGAGATGCAGAGCTGACAGTGGTAGATGCAGCGGAGACTGGAAATACAGAGTGCAGCCGAGAGTTGCTGCTGCTTTGACGTGAGGCAAGGGGAGAGTGCAGCCCAGCAGAGGCTTTGACTGCTGGAGCCTTTTTCTTTGGCAGCAGCTGCAAGGGAGCTCTCTGGCAAGGGAGCTGCGAGAGTGGAGAAGGGGACGGTCGGTCTATGGGAGAAGGAAGCTGCCGAGGCGCAGTGTGTTGTGCTCAGTTTCAAGGCTGCCTGGAGGAGGGGGGTGCTTGAAGAACGCCTTCTTTCTGGACGCCTCCTTCTGCCTGTGCTCCAGCTGCATGCACTCTGCAGCACGGAAGGTTTAGGAAGCTGCTTCTGGCCAGCTTGTGTCCACGAGTGCAAGGGCTGCGCCTTCCTTTCGGAAGCAGCCAGAGCCTTCTCAGCTGCAGCTGCTTGTGAAGCAGCTCTTGGCTGGACATTTGAAATTGGCTGCCCTGAGTACATGAGCCCGTGCCCAGCTGCTTGCTTCTTCGCCTTCTGTGCTCTGGAGAGAAGTGAAGCCCAGGCATGGCTTGGAGCTTTGCTGCTCTTCAGCGTGAACACTGCACGCAGCCACAGTGTGCTGTGCAGGGATTTTCCTCAGCTCAACGTACAACAAGCATTTTCTTGCTGTTTCACCGAGTCCAAGCTGTCCGTGGAGCTCTCGCTCAGCGAAAAGCGTTTGGAGAGAAACACTTGCTGCAGTAGCTTTTCGCTGGGCAAGGCTTTCAACACAGCACCCCAATTCGGGCAAGGAGCAGGAGAAAGGAAGAGCATCTTTTCGTCCTGCCACGTTCTTCTGGGCGACACGCCTATCCGCCTCTTGGCTCCCTGCAAGGCTGTAAGCACGGCAGCGGTACTTGGAAGTGAGAAGGCAGGTGCAGAGAGCACCGCGATCTGCCGGCGCTGTGCAGGCTGTAAAGGAAAGAGGGCTACCACTAGGATGTGCTGCAAATACAGGTTTCCAGGCGTCGACGGTAAGCTCCGGCTAAGCTCGTTGAGCTACAACTGTTCTCTGGGCGAGACTTAGCTGAGAAGCTTTCCCTTCCGATTCACGCTACAGGGCAGAGCGAATGTGCTGCTCCCTAGCGCTGAGAGAGAAAGTGCAGAGCCCAGGCGTGTTTGGGCAGAGGCAGCAGGCTGGAGCATTTCTCTGCCGGCACCGTGCTCTCTGGGCGACAAGTAGACACCGCTTCCACTCCGGCACAATGAAGGCGCAGAGCACGGAGCTGCTATGCGCACGGCACAGGCTGCAAGAGGAAGCGTGGCTGCCTCTCGCTTGTGTGCGGATTCACGTTAGCACTTGCAAACAGAAAGTTCCACCTGCGGCTACTTGTGCTGCTACCTAGTTCTCTTCCAGCTTTCCCTGGAAAGCATTGTGCCCAGCTTTATGCTCGGAGATGCAGAGCTGACAGTGGTAGATGCAGCGGAGACTGGAAATACAGAGTGCAGCCGAGAGTTGCTGCTGCTTTGACGTGAGGCAAGGGGAGAGTGCAGCCCAGCAGAGGCTTTGACTGCTGGAGCCTTTTTCTTTGGCAGCAGCTGCAAGGGAGCTCTCTGGCAAGGGAGCTGCGAGAGTGGAGAAGGGGACGGTCGGTCTATGGGAGAAGGAAGCTGCCGAGGTGCAGTGTGTTGTGCTCAGTTTCAAGGCTGCCTGGAGGAGGGGGGTGCTTGAAGAACGCCTTCTTTCTGGACGCCTCCTTCTGCCTGTGCTCCAGCTGCATGCACTCTGCAGCACGGAAGGTTTAGGAAGCTGCTTCTGGCCAGCTTGTGTCCACGAGTGCAAGGGCTGCGCCTTCCTTTCGGAAGCAGCCAGAGCCTTCTCAGCTGCAGCTGCTTGTGAAGCAGCTCTTGGCTGGACATTTGAAATTGGCTGCCCTGAGTACATGAGCCCGTGCCCAGCTGCTTGCTTCTTCGCCTTCTGTGCTCTGGAGAGAAGTGAAGCCCAGGCATGGCTTGGAGCTTTGCTGCTCTTCAGCGTGAACACTGCACGCAGCCACAGTGTGCTGTGCAGGGATTTTCCTCAGCTCAACGTACAACAAGCATTTTCTTGCTGTTTCACCGAGTCCAAGCTGTCCGTGGAGCTCTCGCTCAGCGAAAAGCGTTTGGAGAGAAACACTTGCTGCAGTAGCTTTTCGCTGGGCAAGGCTTTCAACACAGCACCCCAATTCGGGCAAGGAGCAGGAGAAAGGAAGAGCATCTTTTCGTCCTGCCACGTTCTTCTGGGCGACACGCCTATCCGCCTCTTGGCTCCCTGCAAGGCTGTAAGCACGGCAGCGGTACTTGGAAGTGAGAAGGCAGGTGCAGAGAGCACCGCGATCTGCCGGCGCTGTGCAGGCTGTAAAGGAAAGAGGGCTACCACTAGGATGTGCTGCAAATACAGGTTTCCAGGCGTCGACGGTAAGCTCCGGCTAAGCTCGTTGAGCTACAACTGTTCTCTGGGCGAGACTTAGCTGAGAAGCTTTCCCTTCAGATTCACGCTACAGGGCAGAGCGAATGTGCTGCTCCCTAGCGCTGAGAGAGAAAGTGCAGAGCCCAGGCGTGTTTGGGCAGAGGCAGCAGGCTGGAGCATTTCTCTGCCGGCACCGTGCTCTCTGGGCGACAAGTAGACACCGCTTCCACTCCGGCACAATGAAGGCGCAGAGCACGGAGCTGCTATGCGCACGGCACAGGCTGCAAGAGGAAGCGTGGCTGCCTCTCGCTTGTGTGCGGATTCACGTTAGTACTTGCAAACAGAAAGTTCCACCTGCGGCTACTTGTGCTGCTACCTAGTTCTCTTCCAGCTTTCCCTGGAAAGCATTGTGCCCAGCTTTATGCTCGGAGATGCAGAGCTGACAGTGGTAGATGCAGCGGAGACTGGAAGTACAGAGTGCAGCCGAGAGTTGCTGCTGCTTTGACGTGAGGCAAGGGGAGAGTGCAGCCCAGCAGAGGCTTTGACTGCTGGAGCCTTTTTCTTTGGCAGCAGCTGCAAGGGAGCTCTCTGGCAAGGGAGCTGCGAGAGTGGAGAAGGGGACGGTCGGTCTATGGGAGAAGGAAGCTGCCGAGGCGCAGTGTGTTGTGCTCAGTTTCAAGGCTGCCTGGAGGAGGGGGGTGCTTGAAGAACGCCTTCTTTCTGGACGCCTCCTTCTGCCTGTGCTCCAGCTGCATGCACTCTGCAGCACGGAAGGTTTAGGAAGCTGCTTCTGGCCAGCTTGTGTCCACGAGTGCAAGGGCTGCGCCTTCCTTTCGGAAGCAGCCAGAGCCTTCTCAGCTGCAGCTGCTTGTGAAGCAGCTCTTGGCTGGACATTTGAAATTGGCTGCCCTGAGTACATGAGCCCGTGCCCAGCTGCTTGCTTCTTCGCCTTCTGTGCTCTGGAGAGAAGTGAAGCCCAGGCATGGCTTGGAGCTTTGCTGCTCTTCAGCGTGAACACTGCACGCAGCCACAGTGTGCTGTGCAGGGATTTTCCTCAGCTCAACGTACAACAAGCATTTTCTTGCTGTTTCACCGAGTCCAAGCTGTCCGTGGAGCTCTCGCTCAGCGAAAAGCGTTTGGAGAGAAACACTTGCTGCAGTAGCTTTTCGCTGGGCAAGGCTTTCAACACAGCACCCCAATTCGGGCAAGGAGCAGGAGAAAGGAAGAGCATCTTTTCGTCCTGCCACGTTCTTCTGGGCGACACGCCTATCCGCCTCTTGGCTCCCTGCAAGGCTGTAAGCACGGCAGCGGTACTTGGAAGTGAGAAGGCAGGTGCAGAGAGCACCGCGATCTGCCGGCGCTGTGCAGGCTGTAAAGGAAAGAGGGCTACCACTAGGATGTGCTGCAAATACAGGTTTCCAGGCGTCGACGGTAAGCTCCGGCTAAGCTCGTTGAGCTACAACTGTTCTCTGGGCGAGACTTAGCTGAGAAGCTTTCCCTTCAGATTCACGCTACAGGGCAGAGCGAATGTGCTGCTCCCTAGCGCTGAGAGAGAAAGTGCAGAGCCCAGGCGTGTTTGGGCAGAGGCAGCAGGCTGGAGCATTTCTCTGGCGGCACCGTGCTCTCTGGGCGACAAGTAGACACCGCTTCCACTCCGGCACAATGAAGGCGCAGAGCACGGAGCTGCTATGCGCACGGCACAGGCTGCAAGAGGAAGCGTGGCTGCCTCTCGCTTGTGTGCGGATTCACGTTAGCACTTGCAAACAGAAAGTTCCACCTGCGGCTACTTGTGCTGCTACCTAGTTCTCTTCCAGCTTTCCCTGGAAAGCATTGTGCCCAGCTTTATGCTCGGAGATGCAGAGCTGACAGTGGTAGATGCAGCGGAGACTGGAAATACAGAGTGCAGCCGAGAGTTGCTGCTGCTTTGACGTGAGGCAAGGGGAGAGTGCAGCCCAGCAGAGGCTTTGACTGCTGGAGCCTTTTTCTTTGGCAGCAGCTGCAAGGGAGCTCTCTGGCAAGGGAGCTGCGAGAGTGGAGAAGGGGACGGTCGGTCTATGGGAGAAGGAAGCTGCCGAGGCGCAGTGTGTTGTGCTCAGTTTCAAGGCTGCCTGGAGGAGGGGGGTGCTTGAAGAACGCCTTCTTTCTGGACGCCTCCTTCTGCCTGTGCTCCAGCTGCATGCACTCTGCAGCACGGAAGGTTTAGGAAGCTGCTTCTGGCCAGCTTGTGTCCACGAGTGCAAGGGCTGCGCCTTCCTTTCGGAAGCAGCCAGAGCCTTCTCAGCTGCAGCTGCTTGTGAAGCAGCTCTTGGCTGGACATTTGAAATTGGCTCCCCTCAGTGCATGAGCCCGTGCCCAGCTGCTTGCTTCTTCGCCTTCTGTGCTCTGGAGAGAAGTGAAGCCCAGGCATGGCTTGGAGCTTTGCTGCTCTTCAGCGTGAACACTGCACGCAGCCACAGTGTGCTGTGCAGGGATTTTCCTCAGCTCAACGTACAACAAGCATTTTCTTGCTGTTTCACCGAGTCCAAGCTGTCCGTGGAGCTCTCGCTCAGCGAAAAGCGTTTGGAGAGAAACACTTGCTGCAGTAGCTTTTCGCTGGGCAAGGCTTTCAACACAGCACCCCAATTCGGGCAAGGAGCAGGAGAAAGGAAGAGCATCTTTTCGTCCTGCCACGTTCTTCTGGGCGACACGCCTATCCGCCTCTTGGCTCCCTGCAAGGCTGTAAGCACGGCAGCGGTACTTGGAAGTGAGAAGGCAGGTGCAGAGAGCACCGCGATCTGCCGGCGCTGTGCAGGCTGTAAAGGAAAGAGGGCTACCACTAGGATGTGCTGCAAATACAGGTTTCCAGGCGTCGACGGTAAGCTCCGGCTAAGCTCGTTGAGCTACAACTGTTCTCTGGGCGAGACTTAGCTGAGAAGCTTTCCCTTCAGATTCACGCTACAGGGCAGAGCGAATGTGCTGCTCCCTAGCGCTGAGAGAGAAAGTGCAGAGCCCAGGCGTGTTTGGGCAGAGGCAGCAGGCTGGAGCATTTCTCTGCCGGCACCGTGCTCTCTGGGCGACAAGTAGACACCGCTTCCACTCCGGCACAATGAAGGCGCAGAGCACGGAGCTGCTATGCGCACGGCACAGGCTGCAAGAGGAAGCGTGGCTGCCTCTCGCTTGTGTGCGGATTCACGTTAGCACTTGCAAACAGAAAGTTCCACCTGCGGCTACTTGTGCTGCTACCTAGTTCTCTTCCAGCTTTCCCTGGAAAGCATTGTGCCCAGCTTTATGCTCGGAGATGCAGAGCTGACAGTGGTAGATGCAGCGGAGACTGGAAATACAGAGTGCAGCCGAGAGTTGCTGCTGCTTTGACGTGAGGCAAGGGGAAATGAAAGTGCAGCCCAGCAGAGGCTTTGACTGCTGGAGCCTTTTTCTTTGGCAGCAGCTGCAAGGGAGCTCTCTGGCAAGGGAGCTGCGAGAGTGGAGAAGGGGACGGTCGGTCTATGGGAGAAGGAAGCTGCCGAGGCGCAGTGTGTTGTGCTCAGTTTCAAGGCTGCCTGGAGGAGGGGGGTGCTTGAAGAACGCCTTCTTTCTGGACGCCTCCTTCTGCCTGTGCTCCAGCTGCATGCACTCTGCAGCACGGAAGGTTTAGGAAGCTGCTTCTGGCCAGCTTGTGTCCACGAGTGCAAGGGCTGCGCCTTCCTTTCGGAAGCAGCCAGAGCCTTCTCAGCTGCAGCTGCTTGTGAAGCAGCTCTTGGCTGGACATTTGAAATTGGCTCCCCTCAGTGCATGAGCCCGTGCCCAGCTGCTTGCTTCTTCGCCTTCTGTGCTCTGGAGAGAAGTGAAGCCCAGGCATGGCTTGGAGCTTTGCTGCTCTTCAGCGTGAACACTGCACGCAGCCACAGTGTGCTGTGCAGGGATTTTCCTCAGCTCAACGTACAACAAGCATTTTCTTGCTGTTTCACCGAGTCCAAGCTGTCCGTGGAGCTCTCGCTCAGCGAAAAGCGTTTGGAGAGAAACACTTGCTGCAGTAGCTTTTCGCTGGGCAAGGCTTTCAACACAGCACCCCAATTCGGGCAAGGAGCAGGAGAAAGGAAGAGCATCTTTTCGTCCTGCCACGTTCTTCTGGGCGACACGCCTATCCGCCTCTTGGCTCCCTGCAAGGCTGTAAGCACGGCAGCGGTACTTGGAAGTGAGAAGGCAGGTGCAGAGAGCACCGCGATCTGCCGGCGCTGTGCAGGCTGTAAAGGAAAGAGGGCTACCACTAGGATGTGCTGCAAATACAGGTTTCCAGGCGTCGACGGTAAGCTCCGGCTAAGCTCGTTGAGCTACAACTGTTCTCTGGGCGAGACTTAGCTGAGAAGCTTTCCCTTCAGATTCACGCTACAGGGCAGAGCGAATGTGCTGCTCCCTAGCGCTGAGAGAGAAAGTGCAGAGCCCAGGCGTGTTTGGGCAGAGGCAGCAGGCTGGAGCATTTCTCTGCCGGCACCGTGCTCTCTGGGCGACAAGTAGACACCGCTTCCACTCCGGCACAATGAAGGCGCAGAGCACGGAGCTGCTATGCGCACGGCACAGGCTGCAAGAGGAAGCGTGGCTGCCTCTCGCTTGTGTGCGGATTCACGTTAGCACTTGCAAACAGAAAGTTCCACCTGCGGCTACTTGTGCTGCTACCTAGTTCTCTTCCAGCTTTCCCTGGAAAGCATTGTGCCCAGCTTTATGCTCGGAGATGCAGAGCTGACAGTGGTAGATGCAGCGGAGACTGGAAATACAGAGTGCAGCCGAGAGTTGCTGCTGCTTTGACGTGAGGCAAGGGGAGAGTGCAGCCCAGCAGAGGCTTTGACTGCTGGAGCCTTTTTCTTTGGCAGCAGCTGCAAGGGAGCTCTCTGGCAAGGGAGCTGCGAGAGTGGAGAAGGGGACGGTCGGTCTATGGGAGAAGGAAGCTGCCGAGGCGCAGTGTGTTGTGCTCAGTTTCAAGGCTGCCTGGAGGAGGGGGGTGCTTGAAGAACGCCTTCTTTCTGGACGCCTCCTTCTGCCTGTGCTCCAGCTGCATGCACTCTGCAGCACGGAAGGTTTAGGAAGCTGCTTCTGGCCAGCTTGTGTCCACGAGTGCAAGGGCTGCGCCTTCCTTTCGGAAGCAGCCAGAGCCTTCTCAGCTGCAGCTGCTTGTGAAGCAGCTCTTGGCTGGACATTTGAAATTGGCTCCCCTCAGTGCATGAGCCCGTGCCCAGCTGCTTGCTTCTTCGCCTTCTGTGCTCTGGAGAGAAGTGAAGCCCAGGCATGGCTTGGAGCTTTGCTGCTCTTCAGCGTGAACACTGCACGCAGCCACAGTGTGCTGTGCAGGGATTTTCCTCAGCTCAACGTACAACAAGCATTTTCTTGCTGTTTCACCGAGTCCAAGCTGTCCGTGGAGCTCTCGCTCAGCGAAAAGCGTTTGGAGAGAAACACTTGCTGCAGTAGCTTTTCGCTGGGCAAGGCTTTCAACACAGCACCCCAATTCGGGCAAGGAGCAGGAGAAAGGAAGAGCATCTTTTCGTCCTGCCACGTTCTTCTGGGCGACACGCCTATCCGCCTCTTGGCTCCCTGCAAGGCTGTAAGCACGGCAGCGGTACTTGGAAGTGAGAAGGCAGGTGCAGAGAGCACCGCGATCTGCCGGCGCTGTGCAGGCTGTAAAGGAAAGAGGGCTACCACTAGGATGTGCTGCAAATACAGGTTTCCAGGCGTCGACGGTAAGCTCCGGCTAAGCTCGTTGAGCTACAACTGTTCTCTGGGCGAGACTTAGCTGAGAAGCTTTCCCTTCAGATTCACGCTACAGGGCAGAGCGAATGTGCTGCTCCCTAGCGCTGAGAGAGAAAGTGCAGAGCCCAGGCGTGTTTGGGCAGAGGCAGCAGGCTGGAGCATTTCTCTGCCGGCACCGTGCTCTCTGGGCGACAAGTAGACACCGCTTCCACTCCGGCACAATGAAGGCGCAGAGCACGGAGCTGCTATGCGCACGGCACAGGCTGCAAGAGGAAGCGTGGCTGCCTCTCGCTTGTGTGCGGATTCACGTTAGCACTTGCAAACAGAAAGTTCCACCTGCGGCTACTTGTGCTGCTACCTAGTTCTCTTCCAGCTTTCCCTGGAAAGCATTGTGCCCAGCTTTATGCTCGGAGATGCAGAGCTGACAGTGGTAGATGCAGCGGAGACTGGAAATACAGAGTGCAGCCGAGAGTTGCTGCTGCTTTGACGTGAGGCAAGGGGAGAGTGCAGCCCAGCAGAGGCTTTGACTGCTGGAGCCTTTTTCTTTGGCAGCAGCTGCAAGGGAGCTCTCTGGCAAGGGAGCTGCGAGAGTGGAGAAGGGGACGGTCGGTCTATGGGAGAAGGAAGCTGCCGAGGTGCAGTGTGTTGTGCTCAGTTTCAAGGCTGCCTGGAGGAGGGGGGTGCTTGAAGAACGCCTTCTTTCTGGACGCCTCCTTCTGCCTGTGCTCCAGCTGCATGCACTCTGCAGCACGGAAGGTTTAGGAAGCTGCTTCTGGCCAGCTTGTGTCCACGAGTGCAAGGGCTGCGCCTTCCTTTCGGAAGCAGCCAGAGCCTTCTCAGCTGCAGCTGCTTGTGAAGCAGCTCTTGGCTGGACATTTGAAATTGGCTCCCCTCAGTGCATGAGCCCGTGCCCAGCTGCTTGCTTCTTCGCCTTCTGTGCTCTGGAGAGAAGTGAAGCCCAGGCATGGCTTGGAGCTTTGCTGCTCTTCAGCGTGAACACTGCACGCAGCCACAGTGTGCTGTGCAGGGATTTTCCTCAGCTCAACGTACAACAAGCATTTTCTTGCTGTTTCACCGAGTCCAAGCTGTCCGTGGAGCTCTCGCTCAGCGAAAAGCGTTTGGAGAGAAACACTTGCTGCAGTAGCTTTTCGCTGGGCAAGGCTTTCAACACAGCACCCCAATTCGGGCAAGGAGCAGGAGAAAGGAAGAGCATCTTTTCGTCCTGCCACGTTCTTCTGGGCGACACGCCTATCCGCCTCTTGGCTCCCTGCAAGGCTGTAAGCACGGCAGCGGTACTTGGAAGTGAGAAGGCAGGTGCAGAGAGCACCGCGATCTGCCGGCGCTGTGCAGGCTGTAAAGGAAAGAGGGCTACCACTAGGATGTGCTGCAAATACAGGTTTCCAGGCGTCGACGGTAAGCTCCGGCTAAGCTCGTTGAGCTACAACTGTTCTCTGGGCGAGACTTAGCTGAGAAGCTTTCCCTTCCGATTCACGCTACAGGGCAGAGCGAATGTGCTGCTCCCTAGCGCTGAGAGAGAAAGTGCAGAGCCCAGGCGTGTTTGGGCAGAGGCAGCAGGCTGGAGCATTTCTCTGCCGGCACCGTGCTCTCTGGGCGACAAGTAGACACCGCTTCCACTCCGGCACAATGAAGGCGCAGAGCACGGAGCTGCTATGCGCACGGCACAGGCTGCAAGAGGAAGCGTGGCTGCCTCTCGCTTGTGTGCGGATTCACGTTAGTACTTGCAAACAGAAAGTTCCACCTGCGGCTACTTGTGCTGCTACCTAGTTCTCTTCCAGCTTTCCCTGGAAAGCATTGTGCCCAGCTTTATGCTCGGAGATGCAGAGCTGACAGTGGTAGATGCAGCGGAGACTGGAAGTACAGAGTGCAGCCGAGAGTTGCTGCTGCTTTGACGTGAGGCAAGGGGAGAGTGCAGCCCAGCAGAGGCTTTGACTGCTGGAGCCTTTTTCTTTGGCAGCAGCTGCAAGGGAGCTCTCTGGCAAGGGAGCTGCGAGAGTGGAGAAGGGGACGGTCGGTCTATGGGAGAAGGAAGCTGCCGAGGCGCAGTGTGTTGTGCTCAGTTTCAAGGCTGCCTGGAGGAGGGGGGTGCTTGAAGAACGCCTTCTTTCTGGACGCCTCCTTCTGCCTGTGCTCCAGCTGCATGCACTCTGCAGCACGGAAGGTTTAGGAAGCTGCTTCTGGCCAGCTTGTGTCCACGAGTGCAAGGGCTGCGCCTTCCTTTCGGAAGCAGCCAGAGCCTTCTCAGCTGCAGCTGCTTGTGAAGCAGCTCTTGGCTGGACATTTGAAATTGGCTCCCCTCAGTGCATGAGCCCGTGCCCAGCTGCTTGCTTCTTCGCCTTCTGTGCTCTGGAGAGAAGTGAAGCCCAGGCATGGCTTGGAGCTTTGCTGCTCTTCAGCGTGAACACTGCACGCAGCCACAGTGTGCTGTGCAGGGATTTTCCTCAGCTCAACGTACAACAAGCATTTTCTTGCTGTTTCACCGAGTCCAAGCTGTCCGTGGAGCTCTCGCTCAGCGAAAAGCGTTTGGAGAGAAACACTTGCTGCAGTAGCTTTTCGCTGGGCAAGGCTTTCAACACAGCACCCCAATTCGGGCAAGGAGCAGGAGAAAGGAAGAGCATCTTTTCGTCCTGCCACGTTCTTCTGGGCGACACGCCTATCCGCCTCTTGGCTCCCTGCAAGGCTGTAAGCACGGCAGCGGTACTTGGAAGTGAGAAGGCAGGTGCAGAGAGCACCGCGATCTGCCGGCGCTGTGCAGGCTGTAAAGGAAAGAGGGCTACCACTAGGATGTGCTGCAAATACAGGTTTCCAGGCGTCGACGGTAAGCTCCGGCTAAGCTCGTTGAGCTACAACTGTTCTCTGGGCGAGACTTAGCTGAGAAGCTTTCCCTTCAGATTCACGCTACAGGGCAGAGCGAATGTGCTGCTCCCTAGCGCTGAGAGAGAAAGTGCAGAGCCCAGGCGTGTTTGGGCAGAGGCAGCAGGCTGGAGCATTTCTCTGCCGGCACCGTGCTCTCTGGGCGACAAGTAGACACCGCTTCCACTCCGGCACAATGAAGGCGCAGAGCACGGAGCTGCTATGCGCACGGCACAGGCTGCAAGAGGAAGCGTGGCTGCCTCTCGCTTGTGTGCGGATTCACGTTAGCACTTGCAAACAGAAAGTTCCACCTGCGGCTACTTGTGCTGCTACCTAGTTCTCTTCCAGCTTTCCCTGGAAAGCATTGTGCCCAGCTTTATGCTCGGAGATGCAGAGCTGACAGTGGTAGATGCAGCGGAGACTGGAAATACAGAGTGCAGCCGAGAGTTGCTGCTGCTTTGACGTGAGGCAAGGGGAGAGTGCAGCCCAGCAGAGGCTTTGACTGCTGGAGCCTTTTTCTTTGGCAGCAGCTGCAAGGGAGCTCTCTGGCAAGGGAGCTGCGAGAGTGGAGAAGGGGACGGTCGGTCTATGGGAGAAGGAAGCTGCCGAGGCGCAGTGTGTTGTGCTCAGTTTCAAGGCTGCCTGGAGGAGGGGGGTGCTTGAAGAACGCCTTCTTTCTGGACGCCTCCTTCTGCCTGTGCTCCAGCTGCATGCACTCTGCAGCACGGAAGGTTTAGGAAGCTGCTTCTGGCCAGCTTGTGTCCACGAGTGCAAGGGCTGCGCCTTCCTTTCGGAAGCAGCCAGAGCCTTCTCAGCTGCAGCTGCTTGTGAAGCAGCTCTTGGCTGGACATTTGAAATTGGCTCCCCTCAGTGCATGAGCCCGTGCCCAGCTGCTTGCTTCTTCGCCTTCTGTGCTCTGGAGAGAAGTGAAGCCCAGGCATGGCTTGGAGCTTTGCTGCTCTTCAGCGTGAACACTGCACGCAGCCACAGTGTGCTGTGCAGGGATTTTCCTCAGCTCAACGTACAACAAGCATTTTCTTGCTGTTTCACCGAGTCCAAGCTGTCCGTGGAGCTCTCGCTCAGCGAAAAGCGTTTGGAGAGAAACACTTGCTGCAGTAGCTTTTCGCTGGGCAAGGCTTTCAACACAGCACCCCAATTCGGGCAAGGAGCAGGAGAAAGGAAGAGCATCTTTTCGTCCTGCCACGTTCTTCTGGGCGACACGCCTATCCGCCTCTTGGCTCCCTGCAAGGCTGTAAGCACGGCAGCGGTACTTGGAAGTGAGAAGGCAGGTGCAGAGAGCACCGCGATCTGCCGGCGCTGTGCAGGCTGTAAAGGAAAGAGGGCTACCACTAGGATGTGCTGCAAATACAGGTTTCCAGGCGTCGACGGTAAGCTCCGGCTAAGCTCGTTGAGCTACAACTGTTCTCTGGGCGAGACTTAGCTGAGAAGCTTTCCCTTCAGATTCACGCTACAGGGCAGAGCGAATGTGCTGCTCCCTAGCGCTGAGAGAGAAAGTGCAGAGCCCAGGCGTGTTTGGGCAGAGGCAGCAGGCTGGAGCATTTCTCTGCCGGCACCGTGCTCTCTGGGCGACAAGTAGACACCGCTTCCACTCCGGCACAATGAAGGCGCAGAGCACGGAGCTGCTATGCGCACGGCACAGGCTGCAAGAGGAAGCGTGGCTGCCTCTCGCTTGTGTGCGGATTCACGTTAGCACTTGCAAACAGAAAGTTCCACCTGCGGCTACTTGTGCTGCTACCTAGTTCTCTTCCAGCTTTCCCTGGAAAGCATTGTGCCCAGCTTTATGCTCGGAGATGCAGAGCTGACAGTGGTAGATGCAGCGGAGACTGGAAATACAGAGTGCAGCCGAGAGTTGCTGCTGCTTTGACGTGAGGCAAGGGGAAATGAAAGTGCAGCCCAGCAGAGGCTTTGACTGCTGGAGCCTTTTTCTTTGGCAGCAGCTGCAAGGGAGCTCTCTGGCAAGGGAGCTGCGAGAGTGGAGAAGGGGACGGTCGGTCTATGGGAGAAGGAAGCTGCCGAGGCGCAGTGTGTTGTGCTCAGTTTCAAGGCTGCCTGGAGGAGGGGGGTGCTTGAAGAACGCCTTCTTTCTGGACGCCTCCTTCTGCCTGTGCTCCAGCTGCATGCACTCTGCAGCACGGAAGGTTTAGGAAGCTGCTTCTGGCCAGCTTGTGTCCACGAGTGCAAGGGCTGCGCCTTCCTTTCGGAAGCAGCCAGAGCCTTCTCAGCTGCAGCTGCTTGTGAAGCAGCTCTTGGCTGGACATTTGAAATTGGCTCCCCTCAGTGCATGAGCCCGTGCCCAGCTGCTTGCTTCTTCGCCTTCTGTGCTCTGGAGAGAAGTGAAGCCCAGGCATGGCTTGGAGCTTTGCTGCTCTTCAGCGTGAACACTGCACGCAGCCACAGTGTGCTGTGCAGGGATTTTCCTCAGCTCAACGTACAACAAGCATTTTCTTGCTGTTTCACCGAGTCCAAGCTGTCCGTGGAGCTCTCGCTCAGCGAAAAGCGTTTGGAGAGAAACACTTGCTGCAGTAGCTTTTCGCTGGGCAAGGCTTTCAACACAGCACCCCAATTCGGGCAAGGAGCAGGAGAAAGGAAGAGCATCTTTTCGTCCTGCCACGTTCTTCTGGGCGACACGCCTATCCGCCTCTTGGCTCCCTGCAAGGCTGTAAGCACGGCAGCGGTACTTGGAAGTGAGAAGGCAGGTGCAGAGAGCACCGCGATCTGCCGGCGCTGTGCAGGCTGTAAAGGAAAGAGGGCTACCACTAGGATGTGCTGCAAATACAGGTTTCCAGGCGTCGACGGTAAGCTCCGGCTAAGCTCGTTGAGCTACAACTGTTCTCTGGGCGAGACTTAGCTGAGAAGCTTTCCCTTCAGATTCACGCTACAGGGCAGAGCGAATGTGCTGCTCCCTAGCGCTGAGAGAGAAAGTGCAGAGCCCAGGCGTGTTTGGGCAGAGGCAGCAGGCTGGAGCATTTCTCTGCCGGCACCGTGCTCTCTGGGCGACAAGTAGACACCGCTTCCACTCCGGCACAATGAAGGCGCAGAGCACGGAGCTGCTATGCGCACGGCACAGGCTGCAAGAGGAAGCGTGGCTGCCTCTCGCTTGTGTGCGGATTCACGTTAGCACTTGCAAACAGAAAGTTCCACCTGCGGCTACTTGTGCTGCTACCTAGTTCTCTTCCAGCTTTCCCTGGAAAGCATTGTGCCCAGCTTTATGCTCGGAGATGCAGAGCTGACAGTGGTAGATGCAGCGGAGACTGGAAATACAGAGTGCAGCCGAGAGTTGCTGCTGCTTTGACGTGAGGCAAGGGGAGAGTGCAGCCCAGCAGAGGCTTTGACTGCTGGAGCCTTTTTCTTTGGCAGCAGCTGCAAGGGAGCTCTCTGGCAAGGGAGCTGCGAGAGTGGAGAAGGGGACGGTCGGTCTATGGGAGAAGGAAGCTGCCGAGGCGCAGTGTGTTGTGCTCAGTTTCAAGGCTGCCTGGAGGAGGGGGGTGCTTGAAGAACGCCTTCTTTCTGGACGCCTCCTTCTGCCTGTGCTCCAGCTGCATGCACTCTGCAGCACGGAAGGTTTAGGAAGCTGCTTCTGGCCAGCTTGTGTCCACGAGTGCAAGGGCTGCGCCTTCCTTTCGGAAGCAGCCAGAGCCTTCTCAGCTGCAGCTGCTTGTGAAGCAGCTCTTGGCTGGACATTTGAAATTGGCTCCCCTCAGTGCATGAGCCCGTGCCCAGCTGCTTGCTTCTTCGCCTTCTGTGCTCTGGAGAGAAGTGAAGCCCAGGCATGGCTTGGAGCTTTGCTGCTCTTCAGCGTGAACACTGCACGCAGCCACAGTGTGCTGTGCAGGGATTTTCCTCAGCTCAACGTACAACAAGCATTTTCTTGCTGTTTCACCGAGTCCAAGCTGTCCGTGGAGCTCTCGCTCAGCGAAAAGCGTTTGGAGAGAAACACTTGCTGCAGTAGCTTTTCGCTGGGCAAGGCTTTCAACACAGCACCCCAATTCGGGCAAGGAGCAGGAGAAAGGAAGAGCATCTTTTCGTCCTGCCACGTTCTTCTGGGCGACACGCCTATCCGCCTCTTGGCTCCCTGCAAGGCTGTAAGCACGGCAGCGGTACTTGGAAGTGAGAAGGCAGGTGCAGAGAGCACCGCGATCTGCCGGCGCTGTGCAGGCTGTAAAGGAAAGAGGGCTACCACTAGGATGTGCTGCAAATACAGGTTTCCAGGCGTCGACGGTAAGCTCCGGCTAAGCTCGTTGAGCTACAACTGTTCTCTGGGCGAGACTTAGCTGAGAAGCTTTCCCTTCAGATTCACGCTACAGGGCAGAGCGAATGTGCTGCTCCCTAGCGCTGAGAGAGAAAGTGCAGAGCCCAGGCGTGTTTGGGCAGAGGCAGCAGGCTGGAGCATTTCTCTGCCGGCACCGTGCTCTCTGGGCGACAAGTAGACACCGCTTCCACTCCGGCACAATGAAGGCGCAGAGCACGGAGCTGCTATGCGCACGGCACAGGCTGCAAGAGGAAGCGTGGCTGCCTCTCGCTTGTGTGCGGATTCACGTTAGCACTTGCAAACAGAAAGTTCCACCTGCGGCTACTTGTGCTGCTACCTAGTTCTCTTCCAGCTTTCCCTGGAAAGCATTGTGCCCAGCTTTATGCTCGGAGATGCAGAGCTGACAGTGGTAGATGCAGCGGAGACTGGAAATACAGAGTGCAGCCGAGAGTTGCTGCTGCTTTGACGTGAGGCAAGGGGAGAGTGCAGCCCAGCAGAGGCTTTGACTGCTGGAGCCTTTTTCTTTGGCAGCAGCTGCAAGGGAGCTCTCTGGCAAGGGAGCTGCGAGAGTGGAGAAGGGGACGGTCGGTCTATGGGAGAAGGAAGCTGCCGAGGCGCAGTGTGTTGTGCTCAGTTTCAAGGCTGCCTGGAGGAGGGGGGTGCTTGAAGAACGCCTTCTTTCTGGACGCCTCCTTCTGCCTGTGCTCCAGCTGCATGCACTCTGCAGCACGGAAGGTTTAGGAAGCTGCTTCTGGCCAGCTTGTGTCCACGAGTGCAAGGGCTGCGCCTTCCTTTCGGAAGCAGCCAGAGCCTTCTCAGCTGCAGCTGCTTGTGAAGCAGCTCTTGGCTGGACATTTGAAATTGGCTGCCCTGAGTACATGAGCCCGTGCCCAGCTGCTTGCTTCTTCGCCTTCTGTGCTCTGGAGAGAAGTGAAGCCCAGGCATGGCTTGGAGCTTTGCTGCTCTTCAGCGTGAACACTGCACGCAGCCACAGTGTGCTGTGCAGGGATTTTCCTCAGCTCAACGTACAACAAGCATTTTCTTGCTGTTTCACCGAGTCCAAGCTGTCCGTGGAGCTCTCGCTCAGCGAAAAGCGTTTGGAGAGAAACACTTGCTGCAGTAGCTTTTCGCTGGGCAAGGCTTTCAACACAGCACCCCAATTCGGGCAAGGAGCAGGAGAAAGGAAGAGCATCTTTTCGTCCTGCCACGTTCTTCTGGGCGACACGCCTATCCGCCTCTTGGCTCCCTGCAAGGCTGTAAGCACGGCAGCGGTACTTGGAAGTGAGAAGGCAGGTGCAGAGAGCACCGCGATCTGCCGGCGCTGTGCAGGCTGTAAAGGAAAGAGGGCTACCACTAGGATGTGCTGCAAATACAGGTTTCCAGGCGTCGACGGTAAGCTCCGGCTAAGCTCGTTGAGCTACAACTGTTCTCTGGGCGAGACTTAGCTGAGAAGCTTTCCCTTCAGATTCACGCTACAGGGCAGAGCGAATGTGCTGCTCCCTAGCGCTGAGAGAGAAAGTGCAGAGCCCAGGCGTGTTTGGGCAGAGGCAGCAGGCTGGAGCATTTCTCTGCCGGCACCGTGCTCTCTGGGCGACAAGTAGACACCGCTTCCACTCCGGCACAATGAAGGCGCAGAGCACGGAGCTGCTATGCGCACGGCACAGGCTGCAAGAGGAAGCGTGGCTGCCTCTCGCTTGTGTGCGGATTCACGTTAGCACTTGCAAACAGAAAGTTCCACCTGCGGCTACTTGTGCTGCTACCTAGTTCTCTTCCAGCTTTCCCTGGAAAGCATTGTGCCCAGCTTTATGCTCGGAGATGCAGAGCTGACAGTGGTAGATGCAGCGGAGACTGGAAATACAGAGTGCAGCCGAGAGTTGCTGCTGCTTTGACGTGAGGCAAGGGGAGAGTGCAGCCCAGCAGAGGCTTTGACTGCTGGAGCCTTTTTCTTTGGCAGCAGCTGCAAGGGAGCTCTCTGGCAAGGGAGCTGCGAGAGTGGAGAAGGGGACGGTCGGTCTATGGGAGAAGGAAGCTGCCGAGGCGCAGTGTGTTGTGCTCAGTTTCAAGGCTGCCTGGAGGAGGGGGGTGCTTGAAGAACGCCTTCTTTCTGGACGCCTCCTTCTGCCTGTGCTCCAGCTGCATGCACTCTGCAGCACGGAAGGTTTAGGAAGCTGCTTCTGGCCAGCTTGTGTCCACGAGTGCAAGGGCTGCGCCTTCCTTTCGGAAGCAGCCAGAGCCTTCTCAGCTGCAGCTGCTTGTGAAGCAGCTCTTGGCTGGACATTTGAAATTGGCTCCCCTCAGTGCATGAGCCCGTGCCCAGCTGCTTGCTTCTTCGCCTTCTGTGCTCTGGAGAGAAGTGAAGCCCAGGCATGGCTTGGAGCTTTGCTGCTCTTCAGCGTGAACACTGCACGCAGCCACAGTGTGCTGTGCAGGGATTTTCCTCAGCTCAACGTACAACAAGCATTTTCTTGCTGTTTCACCGAGTCCAAGCTGTCCGTGGAGCTCTCGCTCAGCGAAAAGCGTTTGGAGAGAAACACTTGCTGCAGTAGCTTTTCGCTGGGCAAGGCTTTCAACACAGCACCCCAATTCGGGCAAGGAGCAGGAGAAAGGAAGAGCATCTTTTCGTCCTGCCACGTTCTTCTGGGCGACACGCCTATCCGCCTCTTGGCTCCCTGCAAGGCTGTAAGCACGGCAGCGGTACTTGGAAGTGAGAAGGCAGGTGCAGAGAGCACCGCGATCTGCCGGCGCTGTGCAGGCTGTAAAGGAAAGAGGGCTACCACTAGGATGTGCTGCAAATACAGGTTTCCAGGCGTCGACGGTAAGCTCCGGCTAAGCTCGTTGAGCTACAACTGTTCTCTGGGCGAGACTTAGCTGAGAAGCTTTCCCTTCAGATTCACGCTACAGGGCAGAGCGAATGTGCTGCTCCCTAGCGCTGAGAGAGAAAGTGCAGAGCCCAGGCGTGTTTGGGCAGAGGCAGCAGGCTGGAGCATTTCTCTGCCGGCACCGTGCTCTCTGGGCGACAAGTAGACACCGCTTCCACTCCGGCACAATGAAGGCGCAGAGCACGGAGCTGCTATGCGCACGGCACAGGCTGCAAGAGGAAGCGTGGCTGCCTCTCGCTTGTGTGCGGATTCACGTTAGCACTTGCAAACAGAAAGTTCCACCTGCGGCTACTTGTGCTGCTACCTAGTTCTCTTCCAGCTTTCCCTGGAAAGCATTGTGCCCAGCTTTATGCTCGGAGATGCAGAGCTGACAGTGGTAGATGCAGCGGAGACTGGAAATACAGAGTGCAGCCGAGAGTTGCTGCTGCTTTGACGTGAGGCAAGGGGAGAGTGCAGCCCAGCAGAGGCTTTGACTGCTGGAGCCTTTTTCTTTGGCAGCAGCTGCAAGGGAGCTCTCTGGCAAGGGAGCTGCGAGAGTGGAGAAGGGGACGGTCGGTCTATGGGAGAAGGAAGCTGCCGAGGCGCAGTGTGTTGTGCTCAGTTTCAAGGCTGCCTGGAGGAGGGGGGTGCTTGAAGAACGCCTTCTTTCTGGACGCCTCCTTCTGCCTGTGCTCCAGCTGCATGCACTCTGCAGCACGGAAGGTTTAGGAAGCTGCTTCTGGCCAGCTTGTGTCCACGAGTGCAAGGGCTGCGCCTTCCTTTCGGAAGCAGCCAGAGCCTTCTCAGCTGCAGCTGCTTGTGAAGCAGCTCTTGGCTGGACATTTGAAATTGGCTGCCCTGAGTACATGAGCCCGTGCCCAGCTGCTTGCTTCTTCGCCTTCTGTGCTCTGGAGAGAAGTGAAGCCCAGGCATGGCTTGGAGCTTTGCTGCTCTTCAGCGTGAACACTGCACGCAGCCACAGTGTGCTGTGCAGGGATTTTCCTCAGCTCAACGTACAACAAGCATTTTCTTGCTGTTTCACCGAGTCCAAGCTGTCCGTGGAGCTCTCGCTCAGCGAAAAGCGTTTGGAGAGAAACACTTGCTGCAGTAGCTTTTCGCTGGGCAAGGCTTTCAACACAGCACCCCAATTCGGGCAAGGAGCAGGAGAAAGGAAGAGCATCTTTTCGTCCTGCCACGTTCTTCTGGGCGACACGCCTATCCGCCTCTTGGCTCCCTGCAAGGCTGTAAGCACGGCAGCGGTACTTGGAAGTGAGAAGGCAGGTGCAGAGAGCACCGCGATCTGCCGGCGCTGTGCAGGCTGTAAAGGAAAGAGGGCTACCACTAGGATGTGCTGCAAATACAGGTTTCCAGGCGTCGACGGTAAGCTCCGGCTAAGCTCGTTGAGCTACAACTGTTCTCTGGGCGAGACTTAGCTGAGAAGCTTTCCCTTCCGATTCACGCTACAGGGCAGAGCGAATGTGCTGCTCCCTAGCGCTGAGAGAGAAAGTGCAGAGCCCAGGCGTGTTTGGGCAGAGGCAGCAGGCTGGAGCATTTCTCTGCCGGCACCGTGCTCTCTGGGCGACAAGTAGACACCGCTTCCACTCCGGCACAATGAAGGCGCAGAGCACGGAGCTGCTATGCGCACGGCACAGGCTGCAAGAGGAAGCGTGGCTGCCTCTCGCTTGTGTGCGGATTCACGTTAGCACTTGCAAACAGAAAGTTCCACCTGCGGCTACTTGTGCTGCTACCTAGTTCTCTTCCAGCTTTCCCTGGAAAGCATTGTGCCCAGCTTTATGCTCGGAGATGCAGAGCTGACAGTGGTAGATGCAGCGGAGACTGGAAATACAGAGTGCAGCCGAGAGTTGCTGCTGCTTTGACGTGAGGCAAGGGGAGAGTGCAGCCCAGCAGAGGCTTTGACTGCTGGAGCCTTTTTCTTTGGCAGCAGCTGCAAGGGAGCTCTCTGGCAAGGGAGCTGCGAGAGTGGAGAAGGGGACGGTCGGTCTATGGGAGAAGGAAGCTGCCGAGGTGCAGTGTGTTGTGCTCAGTTTCAAGGCTGCCTGGAGGAGGGGGGTGCTTGAAGAACGCCTTCTTTCTGGACGCCTCCTTCTGCCTGTGCTCCAGCTGCATGCACTCTGCAGCACGGAAGGTTTAGGAAGCTGCTTCTGGCCAGCTTGTGTCCACGAGTGCAAGGGCTGCGCCTTCCTTTCGGAAGCAGCCAGAGCCTTCTCAGCTGCAGCTGCTTGTGAAGCAGCTCTTGGCTGGACATTTGAAATTGGCTGCCCTCAGTGCATGAGCCCGTGCCCAGCTGCTTGCTTCTTCGCCTTCTGTGCTCTGGAGAGAAGTGAAGCCCAGGCATGGCTTGGAGCTTTGCTGCTCTTCAGCGTGAACACTGCACGCAGCCACAGTGTGCTGTGCAGGGATTTTCCTCAGCTCAACGTACAACAAGCATTTTCTTGCTGTTTCACCGAGTCCAAGCTGTCCGTGGAGCTCTCGCTCAGCGAAAAGCGTTTGGAGAGAAACACTTGCTGCAGTAGCTTTTCGCTGGGCAAGGCTTTCAACACAGCACCCCAATTCGGGCAAGGAGCAGGAGAAAGGAAGAGCATCTTTTCGTCCTGCCACGTTCTTCTGGGCGACACGCCTATCCGCCTCTTGGCTCCCTGCAAGGCTGTAAGCACGGCAGCGGTACTTGGAAGTGAGAAGGCAGGTGCAGAGAGCACCGCGATCTGCCGGCGCTGTGCAGGCTGTAAAGGAAAGAGGGCTACCACTAGGATGTGCTGCAAATACAGGTTTCCAGGCGTCGACGGTAAGCTCCGGCTAAGCTCGTTGAGCTACAACTGTTCTCTGGGCGAGACTTAGCTGAGAAGCTTTCCCTTCAGATTCACGCTACAGGGCAGAGCGAATGTGCTGCTCCCTAGCGCTGAGAGAGAAAGTGCAGAGCCCAGGCGTGTTTGGGCAGAGGCAGCAGGCTGGAGCATTTCTCTGCCGGCACCGTGCTCTCTGGGCGACAAGTAGACACCGCTTCCACTCCGGCACAATGAAGGCGCAGAGCACGGAGCTGCTATGCGCACGGCACAGGCTGCAAGAGGAAGCGTGGCTGCCTCTCGCTTGTGTGCGGATTCACGTTAGTACTTGCAAACAGAAAGTTCCACCTGCGGCTACTTGTGCTGCTACCTAGTTCTCTTCCAGCTTTCCCTGGAAAGCATTGTGCCCAGCTTTATGCTCGGAGATGCAGAGCTGACAGTGGTAGATGCAGCGGAGACTGGAAGTACAGAGTGCAGCCGAGAGTTGCTGCTGCTTTGACGTGAGGCAAGGGGAGAGTGCAGCCCAGCAGAGGCTTTGACTGCTGGAGCCTTTTTCTTTGGCAGCAGCTGCAAGGGAGCTCTCTGGCAAGGGAGCTGCGAGAGTGGAGAAGGGGACGGTCGGTCTATGGGAGAAGGAAGCTGCCGAGGCGCAGTGTGTTGTGCTCAGTTTCAAGGCTGCCTGGAGGAGGGGGGTGCTTGAAGAACGCCTTCTTTCTGGACGCCTCCTTCTGCCTGTGCTCCAGCTGCATGCACTCTGCAGCACGGAAGGTTTAGGAAGCTGCTTCTGGCCAGCTTGTGTCCACGAGTGCAAGGGCTGCGCCTTCCTTTCGGAAGCAGCCAGAGCCTTCTCAGCTGCAGCTGCTTGTGAAGCAGCTCTTGGCTGGACATTTGAAATTGGCTGCCCTGAGTACATGAGCCCGTGCCCAGCTGCTTGCTTCTTCGCCTTCTGTGCTCTGGAGAGAAGTGAAGCCCAGGCATGGCTTGGAGCTTTGCTGCTCTTCAGCGTGAACACTGCACGCAGCCACAGTGTGCTGTGCAGGGATTTTCCTCAGCTCAACGTACAACAAGCATTTTCTTGCTGTTTCACCGAGTCCAAGCTGTCCGTGGAGCTCTCGCTCAGCGAAAAGCGTTTGGAGAGAAACACTTGCTGCAGTAGCTTTTCGCTGGGCAAGGCTTTCAACACAGCACCCCAATTCGGGCAAGGAGCAGGAGAAAGGAAGAGCATCTTTTCGTCCTGCCACGTTCTTCTGGGCGACACGCCTATCCGCCTCTTGGCTCCCTGCAAGGCTGTAAGCACGGCAGCGGTACTTGGAAGTGAGAAGGCAGGTGCAGAGAGCACCGCGATCTGCCGGCGCTGTGCAGGCTGTAAAGGAAAGAGGGCTACCACTAGGATGTGCTGCAAATACAGGTTTCCAGGCGTCGACGGTAAGCTCCGGCTAAGCTCGTTGAGCTACAACTGTTCTCTGGGCGAGACTTAGCTGAGAAGCTTTCCCTTCAGATTCACGCTACAGGGCAGAGCGAATGTGCTGCTCCCTAGCGCTGAGAGAGAAAGTGCAGAGCCCAGGCGTGTTTGGGCAGAGGCAGCAGGCTGGAGCATTTCTCTGCCGGCACCGTGCTCTCTGGGCGACAAGTAGACACCGCTTCCACTCCGGCACAATGAAGGCGCAGAGCACGGAGCTGCTATGCGCACGGCACAGGCTGCAAGAGGAAGCGTGGCTGCCTCTCGCTTGTGTGCGGATTCACGTTAGCACTTGCAAACAGAAAGTTCCACCTGCGGCTACTTGTGCTGCTACCTAGTTCTCTTCCAGCTTTCCCTGGAAAGCATTGTGCCCAGCTTTATGCTCGGAGATGCAGAGCTGACAGTGGTAGATGCAGCGGAGACTGGAAATACAGAGTGCAGCCGAGAGTTGCTGCTGCTTTGACGTGAGGCAAGGGGAGAGTGCAGCCCAGCAGAGGCTTTGACTGCTGGAGCCTTTTTCTTTGGCAGCAGCTGCAAGGGAGCTCTCTGGCAAGGGAGCTGCGAGAGTGGAGAAGGGGACGGTCGGTCTATGGGAGAAGGAAGCTGCCGAGGCGCAGTGTGTTGTGCTCAGTTTCAAGGCTGCCTGGAGGAGGGGGGTGCTTGAAGAACGCCTTCTTTCTGGACGCCTCCTTCTGCCTGTGCTCCAGCTGCATGCACTCTGCAGCACGGAAGGTTTAGGAAGCTGCTTCTGGCCAGCTTGTGTCCACGAGTGCAAGGGCTGCGCCTTCCTTTCGGAAGCAGCCAGAGCCTTCTCAGCTGCAGCTGCTTGTGAAGCAGCTCTTGGCTGGACATTTGAAATTGGCTCCCCTCAGTGCATGAGCCCGTGCCCAGCTGCTTGCTTCTTCGCCTTCTGTGCTCTGGAGAGAAGTGAAGCCCAGGCATGGCTTGGAGCTTTGCTGCTCTTCAGCGTGAACACTGCACGCAGCCACAGTGTGCTGTGCAGGGATTTTCCTCAGCTCAACGTACAACAAGCATTTTCTTGCTGTTTCACCGAGTCCAAGCTGTCCGTGGAGCTCTCGCTCAGCGAAAAGCGTTTGGAGAGAAACACTTGCTGCAGTAGCTTTTCGCTGGGCAAGGCTTTCAACACAGCACCCCAATTCGGGCAAGGAGCAGGAGAAAGGAAGAGCATCTTTTCGTCCTGCCACGTTCTTCTGGGCGACACGCCTATCCGCCTCTTGGCTCCCTGCAAGGCTGTAAGCACGGCAGCGGTACTTGGAAGTGAGAAGGCAGGTGCAGAGAGCACCGCGATCTGCCGGCGCTGTGCAGGCTGTAAAGGAAAGAGGGCTACCACTAGGATGTGCTGCAAATACAGGTTTCCAGGCGTCGACGGTAAGCTCCGGCTAAGCTCGTTGAGCTACAACTGTTCTCTGGGCGAGACTTAGCTGAGAAGCTTTCCGTTCAGATTCACGCTACAGGGCAGAGCGAATGTGCTGCTCCCTAGCGCTGAGAGAGAAAGTGCAGAGCCCAGGCGTGTTTGGGCAGAGGCAGCAGGCTGGAGCATTTCTCTGCCGGCACCGTGCTCTCTGGGCGACAAGTAGACACCGCTTCCACTCCGGCACAATGAAGGCGCAGAGCACGGAGCTGCTATGCGCACGGCACAGGCTGCAAGAGGAAGCGTGGCTGCCTCTCGCTTGTGTGCGGATTCACGTTAGCACTTGCAAACAGAAAGTTCCACCTGCGGCTACTTGTGCTGCTACCTAGTTCTCTTCCAGCTTTCCCTGGAAAGCATTGTGCCCAGCTTTATGCTCGGAGATGCAGAGCTGACAGTGGTAGATGCAGCGGAGACTGGAAATACAGAGTGCAGCCGAGAGTTGCTGCTGCTTTGACGTGAGGCAAGGGGAAATGAAAGTGCAGCCCAGCAGAGGCTTTGACTGCTGGAGCCTTTTTCTTTGGCAGCAGCTGCAAGGGAGCTCTCTGGCAAGGGAGCTGCGAGAGTGGAGAAGGGGACGGTCGGTCTATGGGAGAAGGAAGCTGCCGAGGCGCAGTGTGTTGTGCTCAGTTTCAAGGCTGCCTGGAGGAGGGGGGTGCTTGAAGAACGCCTTCTTTCTGGACGCCTCCTTCTGCCTGTGCTCCAGCTGCATGCACTCTGCAGCACGGAAGGTTTAGGAAGCTGCTTCTGGCCAGCTTGTGTCCACGAGTGCAAGGGCTGCGCCTTCCTTTCGGAAGCAGCCAGAGCCTTCTCAGCTGCAGCTGCTTGTGAAGCAGCTCTTGGCTGGACATTTGAAATTGGCTCCCCTCAGTGCATGAGCCCGTGCCCAGCTGCTTGCTTCTTCGCCTTCTGTGCTCTGGAGAGAAGTGAAGCCCAGGCATGGCTTGGAGCTTTGCTGCTCTTCAGCGTGAACACTGCACGCAGCCACAGTGTGCTGTGCAGGGATTTTCCTCAGCTCAACGTACAACAAGCATTTTCTTGCTGTTTCACCGAGTCCAAGCTGTCCGTGGAGCTCTCGCTCAGCGAAAAGCGTTTGGAGAGAAACACTTGCTGCAGTAGCTTTTCGCTGGGCAAGGCTTTCAACACAGCACCCCAATTCGGGCAAGGAGCAGGAGAAAGGAAGAGCATCTTTTCGTCCTGCCACGTTCTTCTGGGCGACACGCCTATCCGCCTCTTGGCTCCCTGCAAGGCTGTAAGCACGGCAGCGGTACTTGGAAGTGAGAAGGCAGGTGCAGAGAGCACCGCGATCTGCCGGCGCTGTGCAGGCTGTAAAGGAAAGAGGGCTACCACTAGGATGTGCTGCAAATACAGGTTTCCAGGCGTCGACGGTAAGCTCCGGCTAAGCTCGTTGAGCTACAACTGTTCTCTGGGCGAGACTTAGCTGAGAAGCTTTCCGTTCAGATTCACGCTACAGGGCAGAGCGAATGTGCTGCTCCCTAGCGCTGAGAGAGAAAGTGCAGAGCCCAGGCGTGTTTGGGCAGAGGCAGCAGGCTGGAGCATTTCTCTGCCGGCACCGTGCTCTCTGGGCGACAAGTAGACACCGCTTCCACTCCGGCACAATGAAGGCGCAGAGCACGGAGCTGCTATGCGCACGGCACAGGCTGCAAGAGGAAGCGTGGCTGCCTCTCGCTTGTGTGCGGATTCACGTTAGCACTTGCAAACAGAAAGTTCCACCTGCGGCTACTTGTGCTGCTACCTAGTTCTCTTCCAGCTTTCCCTGGAAAGCATTGTGCCCAGCTTTATGCTCGGAGATGCAGAGCTGACAGTGGTAGATGCAGCGGAGACTGGAAGTACAGAGTGCAGCCGAGAGTTGCTGCTGCTTTGACGTGAGGCAAGGGGAGAGTGCAGCCCAGCAGAGGCTTTGACTGCTGGAGCCTTTTTCTTTGGCAGCAGCTGCAAGGGAGCTCTCTGGCAAGGGAGCTGCGAGAGTGGAGAAGGGGACGGTCGGTCTATGGGAGAAGGAAGCTGCCGAGGCGCAGTGTGTTGTGCTCAGTTTCAAGGCTGCCTGGAGGAGGGGGGTGCTTGAAGAACGCCTTCTTTCTGGACGCCTCCTTCTGCCTGTGCTCCAGCTGCATGCACTCTGCAGCACGGAAGGTTTAGGAAGCTGCTTCTGGCCAGCTTGTGTCCACGAGTGCAAGGGCTGCGCCTTCCTTTCGGAAGCAGCCAGAGCCTTCTCAGCTGCAGCTGCTTGTGAAGCAGCTCTTGGCTGGACATTTGAAATTGGCTGCCCTCAGTGCATGAGCCCGTGCCCAGCTGCTTGCTTCTTCGCCTTCTGTGCTCTGGAGAGAAGTGAAGCCCAGGCATGGCTTGGAGCTTTGCTGCTCTTCAGCGTGAACACTGCACGCAGCCACAGTGTGCTGTGCAGGGATTTTCCTCAGCTCAACGTACAACAAGCATTTTCTTGCTGTTTCACCGAGTCCAAGCTGTCCGTGGAGCTCTCGCTCAGCGAAAAGCGTTTGGAGAGAAACACTTGCTGCAGTAGCTTTTCGCTGGGCAAGGCTTTCAACACAGCACCCCAATTCGGGCAAGGAGCAGGAGAAAGGAAGAGCATCTTTTCGTCCTGCCACGTTCTTCTGGGCGACACGCCTATCCGCCTCTTGGCTCCCTGCAAGGCTGTAAGCACGGCAGCGGTACTTGGAAGTGAGAAGGCAGGTGCAGAGAGCACCGCGATCTGCCGGCGCTGTGCAGGCTGTAAAGGAAAGAGGGCTACCACTAGGATGTGCTGCAAATACAGGTTTCCAGGCGTCGACGGTAAGCTCCGGCTAAGCTCGTTGAGCTACAACTGTTCTCTGGGCGAGACTTAGCTGAGAAGCTTTCCCTTCAGATTCACGCTACAGGGCAGAGCGAATGTGCTGCTCCCTAGCGCTGAGAGAGAAAGTGCAGAGCCCAGGCGTGTTTGGGCAGAGGCAGCAGGCTGGAGCATTTCTCTGCCGGCACCGTGCTCTCTGGGCGACAAGTAGACACCGCTTCCACTCCGGCACAATGAAGGCGCAGAGCACGGAGCTGCTATGCGCACGGCACAGGCTGCAAGAGGAAGCGTGGCTGCCTCTCGCTTGTGTGCGGATTCACGTTAGCACTTGCAAACAGAAAGTTCCACCTGCGGCTACTTGTGCTGCTACCTAGTTCTCTTCCAGCTTTCCCTGGAAAGCATTGTGCCCAGCTTTATGCTCGGAGATGCAGAGCTGACAGTGGTAGATGCAGCGGAGACTGGAAATACAGAGTGCAGCCGAGAGTTGCTGCTGCTTTGACGTGAGGCAAGGGGAGAGTGCAGCCCAGCAGAGGCTTTGACTGCTGGAGCCTTTTTCTTTGGCAGCAGCTGCAAGGGAGCTCTCTGGCAAGGGAGCTGCGAGAGTGGAGAAGGGGACGGTCGGTCTATGGGAGAAGGAAGCTGCCGAGGTGCAGTGTGTTGTGCTCAGTTTCAAGGCTGCCTGGAGGAGGGGGGTGCTTGAAGAACGCCTTCTTTCTGGACGCCTCCTTCTGCCTGTGCTCCAGCTGCATGCACTCTGCAGCACGGAAGGTTTAGGAAGCTGCTTCTGGCCAGCTTGTGTCCACGAGTGCAAGGGCTGCGCCTTCCTTTCGGAAGCAGCCAGAGCCTTCTCAGCTGCAGCTGCTTGTGAAGCAGCTCTTGGCTGGACATTTGAAATTGGCTCCCCTCAGTGCATGAGCCCGTGCCCAGCTGCTTGCTTCTTCGCCTTCTGTGCTCTGGAGAGAAGTGAAGCCCAGGCATGGCTTGGAGCTTTGCTGCTCTTCAGCGTGAACACTGCACGCAGCCACAGTGTGCTGTGCAGGGATTTTCCTCAGCTCAACGTACAACAAGCATTTTCTTGCTGTTTCACCGAGTCCAAGCTGTCCGTGGAGCTCTCGCTCAGCGAAAAGCGTTTGGAGAGAAACACTTGCTGCAGTAGCTTTTCGCTGGGCAAGGCTTTCAACACAGCACCCCAATTCGGGCAAGGAGCAGGAGAAAGGAAGAGCATCTTTTCGTCCTGCCACGTTCTTCTGGGCGACACGCCTATCCGCCTCTTGGCTCCCTGCAAGGCTGTAAGCACGGCAGCGGTACTTGGAAGTGAGAAGGCAGGTGCAGAGAGCACCGCGATCTGCCGGCGCTGTGCAGGCTGTAAAGGAAAGAGGGCTACCACTAGGATGTGCTGCAAATACAGGTTTCCAGGCGTCGACGGTAAGCTCCGGCTAAGCTCGTTGAGCTACAACTGTTCTCTGGGCGAGACTTAGCTGAGAAGCTTTCCCTTCAGATTCACGCTACAGGGCAGAGCGAATGTGCTGCTCCCTAGCGCTGAGAGAGAAAGTGCAGAGCCCAGGCGTGTTTGGGCAGAGGCAGCAGGCTGGAGCATTTCTCTGCCGGCACCGTGCTCTCTGGGCGACAAGTAGACACCGCTTCCACTCCGGCACAATGAAGGCGCAGAGCACGGAGCTGCTATGCGCACGGCACAGGCTGCAAGAGGAAGCGTGGCTGCCTCTCGCTTGTGTGCGGATTCACGTTAGTACTTGCAAACAGAAAGTTCCACCTGCGGCTACTTGTGCTGCTACCTAGTTCTCTTCCAGCTTTCCCTGGAAAGCATTGTGCCCAGCTTTATGCTCGGAGATGCAGAGCTGACAGTGGTAGATGCAGCGGAGACTGGAAGTACAGAGTGCAGCCGAGAGTTGCTGCTGCTTTGACGTGAGGCAAGGGGAGAGTGCAGCCCAGCAGAGGCTTTGACTGCTGGAGCCTTTTTCTTTGGCAGCAGCTGCAAGGGAGCTCTCTGGCAAGGGAGCTGCGAGAGTGGAGAAGGGGACGGTCGGTCTATGGGAGAAGGAAGCTGCCGAGGCGCAGTGTGTTGTGCTCAGTTTCAAGGCTGCCTGGAGGAGGGGGGTGCTTGAAGAACGCCTTCTTTCTGGACGCCTCCTTCTGCCTGTGCTCCAGCTGCATGCACTCTGCAGCACGGAAGGTTTAGGAAGCTGCTTCTGGCCAGCTTGTGTCCACGAGTGCAAGGGCTGCGCCTTCCTTTCGGAAGCAGCCAGAGCCTTCTCAGCTGCAGCTGCTTGTGAAGCAGCTCTTGGCTGGACATTTGAAATTGGCTCCCCTCAGTGCATGAGCCCGTGCCCAGCTGCTTGCTTCTTCGCCTTCTGTGCTCTGGAGAGAAGTGAAGCCCAGGCATGGCTTGGAGCTTTGCTGCTCTTCAGCGTGAACACTGCACGCAGCCACAGTGTGCTGTGCAGGGATTTTCCTCAGCTCAACGTACAACAAGCATTTTCTTGCTGTTTCACCGAGTCCAAGCTGTCCGTGGAGCTCTCGCTCAGCGAAAAGCGTTTGGAGAGAAACACTTGCTGCAGTAGCTTTTCGCTGGGCAAGGCTTTCAACACAGCACCCCAATTCGGGCAAGGAGCAGGAGAAAGGAAGAGCATCTTTTCGTCCTGCCACGTTCTTCTGGGCGACACGCCTATCCGCCTCTTGGCTCCCTGCAAGGCTGTAAGCACGGCAGCGGTACTTGGAAGTGAGAAGGCAGGTGCAGAGAGCACCGCGATCTGCCGGCGCTGTGCAGGCTGTAAAGGAAAGAGGGCTACCACTAGGATGTGCTGCAAATACAGGTTTCCAGGCGTCGACGGTAAGCTCCGGCTAAGCTCGTTGAGCTACAACTGTTCTCTGGGCGAGACTTAGCTGAGAAGCTTTCCCTTCAGATTCACGCTACAGGGCAGAGCGAATGTGCTGCTCCCTAGCGCTGAGAGAGAAAGTGCAGAGCCCAGGCGTGTTTGGGCAGAGGCAGCAGGCTGGAGCATTTCTCTGCCGGCACCGTGCTCTCTGGGCGACAAGTAGACACCGCTTCCACTCCGGCACAATGAAGGCGCAGAGCACGGAGCTGCTATGCGCACGGCACAGGCTGCAAGAGGAAGCGTGGCTGCCTCTCGCTTGTGTGCGGATTCACGTTAGCACTTGCAAACAGAAAGTTCCACCTGCGGCTACTTGTGCTGCTACCTAGTTCTCTTCCAGCTTTCCCTGGAAAGCATTGTGCCCAGCTTTATGCTCGGAGATGCAGAGCTGACAGTGGTAGATGCAGCGGAGACTGGAAATACAGAGTGCAGCCGAGAGTTGCTGCTGCTTTGACGTGAGGCAAGGGGAGAGTGCAGCCCAGCAGAGGCTTTGACTGCTGGAGCCTTTTTCTTTGGCAGCAGCTGCAAGGGAGCTCTCTGGCAAGGGAGCTGCGAGAGTGGAGAAGGGGACGGTCGGTCTATGGGAGAAGGAAGCTGCCGAGGCGCAGTGTGTTGTGCTCAGTTTCAAGGCTGCCTGGAGGAGGGGGGTGCTTGAAGAACGCCTTCTTTCTGGACGCCTCCTTCTGCCTGTGCTCCAGCTGCATGCACTCTGCAGCACGGAAGGTTTAGGAAGCTGCTTCTGGCCAGCTTGTGTCCACGAGTGCAAGGGCTGCGCCTTCCTTTCGGAAGCAGCCAGAGCCTTCTCAGCTGCAGCTGCTTGTGAAGCAGCTCTTGGCTGGACATTTGAAATTGGCTCCCCTCAGTGCATGAGCCCGTGCCCAGCTGCTTGCTTCTTCGCCTTCTGTGCTCTGGAGAGAAGTGAAGCCCAGGCATGGCTTGGAGCTTTGCTGCTCTTCAGCGTGAACACTGCACGCAGCCACAGTGTGCTGTGCAGGGATTTTCCTCAGCTCAACGTACAACAAGCATTTTCTTGCTGTTTCACCGAGTCCAAGCTGTCCGTGGAGCTCTCGCTCAGCGAAAAGCGTTTGGAGAGAAACACTTGCTGCAGTAGCTTTTCGCTGGGCAAGGCTTTCAACACAGCACCCCAATTCGGGCAAGGAGCAGGAGAAAGGAAGAGCATCTTTTCGTCCTGCCACGTTCTTCTGGGCGACACGCCTATCCGCCTCTTGGCTCCCTGCAAGGCTGTAAGCACGGCAGCGGTACTTGGAAGTGAGAAGGCAGGTGCAGAGAGCACCGCGATCTGCCGGCGCTGTGCAGGCTGTAAAGGAAAGAGGGCTACCACTAGGATGTGCTGCAAATACAGGTTTCCAGGCGTCGACGGTAAGCTCCGGCTAAGCTCGTTGAGCTACAACTGTTCTCTGGGCGAGACTTAGCTGAGAAGCTTTCCCTTCAGATTCACGCTACAGGGCAGAGCGAATGTGCTGCTCCCTAGCGCTGAGAGAGAAAGTGCAGAGCCCAGGCGTGTTTGGGCAGAGGCAGCAGGCTGGAGCATTTCTCTGCCGGCACCGTGCTCTCTGGGCGACAAGTAGACACCGCTTCCACTCCGGCACAATGAAGGCGCAGAGCACGGAGCTGCTATGCGCACGGCACAGGCTGCAAGAGGAAGCGTGGCTGCCTCTCGCTTGTGTGCGGATTCACGTTAGCACTTGCAAACAGAAAGTTCCACCTGCGGCTACTTGTGCTGCTACCTAGTTCTCTTCCAGCTTTCCCTGGAAAGCATTGTGCCCAGCTTTATGCTCGGAGATGCAGAGCTGACAGTGGTAGATGCAGCGGAGACTGGAAATACAGAGTGCAGCCGAGAGTTGCTGCTGCTTTGACGTGAGGCAAGGGGAGAGTGCAGCCCAGCAGAGGCTTTGACTGCTGGAGCCTTTTTCTTTGGCAGCAGCTGCAAGGGAGCTCTCTGGCAAGGGAGCTGCGAGAGTGGAGAAGGGGACGGTCGGTCTATGGGAGAAGGAAGCTGCCGAGGCGCAGTGTGTTGTGCTCAGTTTCAAGGCTGCCTGGAGGAGGGGGGTGCTTGAAGAACGCCTTCTTTCTGGACGCCTCCTTCTGCCTGTGCTCCAGCTGCATGCACTCTGCAGCACGGAAGGTTTAGGAAGCTGCTTCTGGCCAGCTTGTGTCCACGAGTGCAAGGGCTGCGCCTTCCTTTCGGAAGCAGCCAGAGCCTTCTCAGCTGCAGCTGCTTGTGAAGCAGCTCTTGGCTGGACATTTGAAATTGGCTGCCCTGAGTACATGAGCCCGTGCCCAGCTGCTTGCTTCTTCGCCTTCTGTGCTCTGGAGAGAAGTGAAGCCCAGGCATGGCTTGGAGCTTTGCTGCTCTTCAGCGTGAACACTGCACGCAGCCACAGTGTGCTGTGCAGGGATTTTCCTCAGCTCAACGTACAACAAGCATTTTCTTGCTGTTTCACCGAGTCCAAGCTGTCCGTGGAGCTCTCGCTCAGCGAAAAGCGTTTGGAGAGAAACACTTGCTGCAGTAGCTTTTCGCTGGGCAAGGCTTTCAACACAGCACCCCAATTCGGGCAAGGAGCAGGAGAAAGGAAGAGCATCTTTTCGTCCTGCCACGTTCTTCTGGGCGACACGCCTATCCGCCTCTTGGCTCCCTGCAAGGCTGTAAGCACGGCAGCGGTACTTGGAAGTGAGAAGGCAGGTGCAGAGAGCACCGCGATCTGCCGGCGCTGTGCAGGCTGTAAAGGAAAGAGGGCTACCACTAGGATGTGCTGCAAATACAGGTTTCCAGGCGTCGACGGTAAGCTCCGGCTAAGCTCGTTGAGCTACAACTGTTCTCTGGGCGAGACTTAGCTGAGAAGCTTTCCCTTCAGATTCACGCTACAGGGCAGAGCGAATGTGCTGCTCCCTAGCGCTGAGAGAGAAAGTGCAGAGCCCAGGCGTGTTTGGGCAGAGGCAGCAGGCTGGAGCATTTCTCTGCCGGCACCGTGCTCTCTGGGCGACAAGTAGACACCGCTTCCACTCCGGCACAATGAAGGCGCAGAGCACGGAGCTGCTATGCGCACGGCACAGGCTGCAAGAGGAAGCGTGGCTGCCTCTCGCTTGTGTGCGGATTCACGTTAGCACTTGCAAACAGAAAGTTCCACCTGCGGCTACTTGTGCTGCTACCTAGTTCTCTTCCAGCTTTCCCTGGAAAGCATTGTGCCCAGCTTTATGCTCGGAGATGCAGAGCTGACAGTGGTAGATGCAGCGGAGACTGGAAATACAGAGTGCAGCCGAGAGTTGCTGCTGCTTTGACGTGAGGCAAGGGGAGAGTGCAGCCCAGCAGAGGCTTTGACTGCTGGAGCCTTTTTCTTTGGCAGCAGCTGCAAGGGAGCTCTCTGGCAAGGGAGCTGCGAGAGTGGAGAAGGGGACGGTCGGTCTATGGGAGAAGGAAGCTGCCGAGGCGCAGTGTGTTGTGCTCAGTTTCAAGGCTGCCTGGAGGAGGGGGGTGCTTGAAGAACGCCTTCTTTCTGGACGCCTCCTTCTGCCTGTGCTCCAGCTGCATGCACTCTGCAGCACGGAAGGTTTAGGAAGCTGCTTCTGGCCAGCTTGTGTCCACGAGTGCAAGGGCTGCGCCTTCCTTTCGGAAGCAGCCAGAGCCTTCTCAGCTGCAGCTGCTTGTGAAGCAGCTCTTGGCTGGACATTTGAAATTGGCTCCCCTCAGTGCATGAGCCCGTGCCCAGCTGCTTGCTTCTTCGCCTTCTGTGCTCTGGAGAGAAGTGAAGCCCAGGCATGGCTTGGAGCTTTGCTGCTCTTCAGCGTGAACACTGCACGCAGCCACAGTGTGCTGTGCAGGGATTTTCCTCAGCTCAACGTACAACAAGCATTTTCTTGCTGTTTCACCGAGTCCAAGCTGTCCGTGGAGCTCTCGCTCAGCGAAAAGCGTTTGGAGAGAAACACTTGCTGCAGTAGCTTTTCGCTGGGCAAGGCTTTCAACACAGCACCCCAATTCGGGCAAGGAGCAGGAGAAAGGAAGAGCATCTTTTCGTCCTGCCACGTTCTTCTGGGCGACACGCCTATCCGCCTCTTGGCTCCCTGCAAGGCTGTAAGCACGGCAGCGGTACTTGGAAGTGAGAAGGCAGGTGCAGAGAGCACCGCGATCTGCCGGCGCTGTGCAGGCTGTAAAGGAAAGAGGGCTACCACTAGGATGTGCTGCAAATACAGGTTTCCAGGCGTCGACGGTAAGCTCCGGCTAAGCTCGTTGAGCTACAACTGTTCTCTGGGCGAGACTTAGCTGAGAAGCTTTCCCTTCAGATTCACGCTACAGGGCAGAGCGAATGTGCTGCTCCCTAGCGCTGAGAGAGAAAGTGCAGAGCCCAGGCGTGTTTGGGCAGAGGCAGCAGGCTGGAGCATTTCTCTGCCGGCACCGTGCTCTCTGGGCGACAAGTAGACACCGCTTCCACTCCGGCACAATGAAGGCGCAGAGCACGGAGCTGCTATGCGCACGGCACAGGCTGCAAGAGGAAGCGTGGCTGCCTCTCGCTTGTGTGCGGATTCACGTTAGCACTTGCAAACAGAAAGTTCCACCTGCGGCTACTTGTGCTGCTACCTAGTTCTCTTCCAGCTTTCCCTGGAAAGCATTGTGCCCAGCTTTATGCTCGGAGATGCAGAGCTGACAGTGGTAGATGCAGCGGAGACTGGAAATACAGAGTGCAGCCGAGAGTTGCTGCTGCTTTGACGTGAGGCAAGGGGAGAGTGCAGCCCAGCAGAGGCTTTGACTGCTGGAGCCTTTTTCTTTGGCAGCAGCTGCAAGGGAGCTCTCTGGCAAGGGAGCTGCGAGAGTGGAGAAGGGGACGGTCGGTCTATGGGAGAAGGAAGCTGCCGAGGCGCAGTGTGTTGTGCTCAGTTTCAAGGCTGCCTGGAGGAGGGGGGTGCTTGAAGAACGCCTTCTTTCTGGACGCCTCCTTCTGCCTGTGCTCCAGCTGCATGCACTCTGCAGCACGGAAGGTTTAGGAAGCTGCTTCTGGCCAGCTTGTGTCCACGAGTGCAAGGGCTGCGCCTTCCTTTCGGAAGCAGCCAGAGCCTTCTCAGCTGCAGCTGCTTGTGAAGCAGCTCTTGGCTGGACATTTGAAATTGGCTGCCCTGAGTACATGAGCCCGTGCCCAGCTGCTTGCTTCTTCGCCTTCTGTGCTCTGGAGAGAAGTGAAGCCCAGGCATGGCTTGGAGCTTTGCTGCTCTTCAGCGTGAACACTGCACGCAGCCACAGTGTGCTGTGCAGGGATTTTCCTCAGCTCAACGTACAACAAGCATTTTCTTGCTGTTTCACCGAGTCCAAGCTGTCCGTGGAGCTCTCGCTCAGCGAAAAGCGTTTGGAGAGAAACACTTGCTGCAGTAGCTTTTCGCTGGGCAAGGCTTTCAACACAGCACCCCAATTCGGGCAAGGAGCAGGAGAAAGGAAGAGCATCTTTTCGTCCTGCCACGTTCTTCTGGGCGACACGCCTATCCGCCTCTTGGCTCCCTGCAAGGCTGTAAGCACGGCAGCGGTACTTGGAAGTGAGAAGGCAGGTGCAGAGAGCACCGCGATCTGCCGGCGCTGTGCAGGCTGTAAAGGAAAGAGGGCTACCACTAGGATGTGCTGCAAATACAGGTTTCCAGGCGTCGACGGTAAGCTCCGGCTAAGCTCGTTGAGCTACAACTGTTCTCTGGGCGAGACTTAGCTGAGAAGCTTTCCCTTCCGATTCACGCTACAGGGCAGAGCGAATGTGCTGCTCCCTAGCGCTGAGAGAGAAAGTGCAGAGCCCAGGCGTGTTTGGGCAGAGGCAGCAGGCTGGAGCATTTCTCTGCCGGCACCGTGCTCTCTGGGCGACAAGTAGACACCGCTTCCACTCCGGCACAATGAAGGCGCAGAGCACGGAGCTGCTATGCGCACGGCACAGGCTGCAAGAGGAAGCGTGGCTGCCTCTCGCTTGTGTGCGGATTCACGTTAGCACTTGCAAACAGAAAGTTCCACCTGCGGCTACTTGTGCTGCTACCTAGTTCTCTTCCAGCTTTCCCTGGAAAGCATTGTGCCCAGCTTTATGCTCGGAGATGCAGAGCTGACAGTGGTAGATGCAGCGGAGACTGGAAATACAGAGTGCAGCCGAGAGTTGCTGCTGCTTTGACGTGAGGCAAGGGGAGAGTGCAGCCCAGCAGAGGCTTTGACTGCTGGAGCCTTTTTCTTTGGCAGCAGCTGCAAGGGAGCTCTCTGGCAAGGGAGCTGCGAGAGTGGAGAAGGGGACGGTCGGTCTATGGGAGAAGGAAGCTGCCGAGGTGCAGTGTGTTGTGCTCAGTTTCAAGGCTGCCTGGAGGAGGGGGGTGCTTGAAGAACGCCTTCTTTCTGGACGCCTCCTTCTGCCTGTGCTCCAGCTGCATGCACTCTGCAGCACGGAAGGTTTAGGAAGCTGCTTCTGGCCAGCTTGTGTCCACGAGTGCAAGGGCTGCGCCTTCCTTTCGGAAGCAGCCAGAGCCTTCTCAGCTGCAGCTGCTTGTGAAGCAGCTCTTGGCTGGACATTTGAAATTGGCTGCCCTCAGTGCATGAGCCCGTGCCCAGCTGCTTGCTTCTTCGCCTTCTGTGCTCTGGAGAGAAGTGAAGCCCAGGCATGGCTTGGAGCTTTGCTGCTCTTCAGCGTGAACACTGCACGCAGCCACAGTGTGCTGTGCAGGGATTTTCCTCAGCTCAACGTACAACAAGCATTTTCTTGCTGTTTCACCGAGTCCAAGCTGTCCGTGGAGCTCTCGCTCAGCGAAAAGCGTTTGGAGAGAAACACTTGCTGCAGTAGCTTTTCGCTGGGCAAGGCTTTCAACACAGCACCCCAATTCGGGCAAGGAGCAGGAGAAAGGAAGAGCATCTTTTCGTCCTGCCACGTTCTTCTGGGCGACACGCCTATCCGCCTCTTGGCTCCCTGCAAGGCTGTAAGCACGGCAGCGGTACTTGGAAGTGAGAAGGCAGGTGCAGAGAGCACCGCGATCTGCCGGCGCTGTGCAGGCTGTAAAGGAAAGAGGGCTACCACTAGGATGTGCTGCAAATACAGGTTTCCAGGCGTCGACGGTAAGCTCCGGCTAAGCTCGTTGAGCTACAACTGTTCTCTGGGCGAGACTTAGCTGAGAAGCTTTCCCTTCAGATTCACGCTACAGGGCAGAGCGAATGTGCTGCTCCCTAGCGCTGAGAGAGAAAGTGCAGAGCCCAGGCGTGTTTGGGCAGAGGCAGCAGGCTGGAGCATTTCTCTGCCGGCACCGTGCTCTCTGGGCGACAAGTAGACACCGCTTCCACTCCGGCACAATGAAGGCGCAGAGCACGGAGCTGCTATGCGCACGGCACAGGCTGCAAGAGGAAGCGTGGCTGCCTCTCGCTTGTGTGCGGATTCACGTTAGTACTTGCAAACAGAAAGTTCCACCTGCGGCTACTTGTGCTGCTACCTAGTTCTCTTCCAGCTTTCCCTGGAAAGCATTGTGCCCAGCTTTATGCTCGGAGATGCAGAGCTGACAGTGGTAGATGCAGCGGAGACTGGAAGTACAGAGTGCAGCCGAGAGTTGCTGCTGCTTTGACGTGAGGCAAGGGGAGAGTGCAGCCCAGCAGAGGCTTTGACTGCTGGAGCCTTTTTCTTTGGCAGCAGCTGCAAGGGAGCTCTCTGGCAAGGGAGCTGCGAGAGTGGAGAAGGGGACGGTCGGTCTATGGGAGAAGGAAGCTGCCGAGGCGCAGTGTGTTGTGCTCAGTTTCAAGGCTGCCTGGAGGAGGGGGGTGCTTGAAGAACGCCTTCTTTCTGGACGCCTCCTTCTGCCTGTGCTCCAGCTGCATGCACTCTGCAGCACGGAAGGTTTAGGAAGCTGCTTCTGGCCAGCTTGTGTCCACGAGTGCAAGGGCTGCGCCTTCCTTTCGGAAGCAGCCAGAGCCTTCTCAGCTGCAGCTGCTTGTGAAGCAGCTCTTGGCTGGACATTTGAAATTGGCTGCCCTGAGTACATGAGCCCGTGCCCAGCTGCTTGCTTCTTCGCCTTCTGTGCTCTGGAGAGAAGTGAAGCCCAGGCATGGCTTGGAGCTTTGCTGCTCTTCAGCGTGAACACTGCACGCAGCCACAGTGTGCTGTGCAGGGATTTTCCTCAGCTCAACGTACAACAAGCATTTTCTTGCTGTTTCACCGAGTCCAAGCTGTCCGTGGAGCTCTCGCTCAGCGAAAAGCGTTTGGAGAGAAACACTTGCTGCAGTAGCTTTTCGCTGGGCAAGGCTTTCAACACAGCACCCCAATTCGGGCAAGGAGCAGGAGAAAGGAAGAGCATCTTTTCGTCCTGCCACGTTCTTCTGGGCGACACGCCTATCCGCCTCTTGGCTCCCTGCAAGGCTGTAAGCACGGCAGCGGTACTTGGAAGTGAGAAGGCAGGTGCAGAGAGCACCGCGATCTGCCGGCGCTGTGCAGGCTGTAAAGGAAAGAGGGCTACCACTAGGATGTGCTGCAAATACAGGTTTCCAGGCGTCGACGGTAAGCTCCGGCTAAGCTCGTTGAGCTACAACTGTTCTCTGGGCGAGACTTAGCTGAGAAGCTTTCCCTTCAGATTCACGCTACAGGGCAGAGCGAATGTGCTGCTCCCTAGCGCTGAGAGAGAAAGTGCAGAGCCCAGGCGTGTTTGGGCAGAGGCAGCAGGCTGGAGCATTTCTCTGGCGGCACCGTGCTCTCTGGGCGACAAGTAGACACCGCTTCCACTCCGGCACAATGAAGGCGCAGAGCACGGAGCTGCTATGCGCACGGCACAGGCTGCAAGAGGAAGCGTGGCTGCCTCTCGCTTGTGTGCGGATTCACGTTAGCACTTGCAAACAGAAAGTTCCACCTGCGGCTACTTGTGCTGCTACCTAGTTCTCTTCCAGCTTTCCCTGGAAAGCATTGTGCCCAGCTTTATGCTCGGAGATGCAGAGCTGACAGTGGTAGATGCAGCGGAGACTGGAAATACAGAGTGCAGCCGAGAGTTGCTGCTGCTTTGACGTGAGGCAAGGGGAGAGTGCAGCCCAGCAGAGGCTTTGACTGCTGGAGCCTTTTTCTTTGGCAGCAGCTGCAAGGGAGCTCTCTGGCAAGGGAGCTGCGAGAGTGGAGAAGGGGACGGTCGGTCTATGGGAGAAGGAAGCTGCCGAGGCGCAGTGTGTTGTGCTCAGTTTCAAGGCTGCCTGGAGGAGGGGGGTGCTTGAAGAACGCCTTCTTTCTGGACGCCTCCTTCTGCCTGTGCTCCAGCTGCATGCACTCTGCAGCACGGAAGGTTTAGGAAGCTGCTTCTGGCCAGCTTGTGTCCACGAGTGCAAGGGCTGCGCCTTCCTTTCGGAAGCAGCCAGAGCCTTCTCAGCTGCAGCTGCTTGTGAAGCAGCTCTTGGCTGGACATTTGAAATTGGCTCCCCTCAGTGCATGAGCCCGTGCCCAGCTGCTTGCTTCTTCGCCTTCTGTGCTCTGGAGAGAAGTGAAGCCCAGGCATGGCTTGGAGCTTTGCTGCTCTTCAGCGTGAACACTGCACGCAGCCACAGTGTGCTGTGCAGGGATTTTCCTCAGCTCAACGTACAACAAGCATTTTCTTGCTGTTTCACCGAGTCCAAGCTGTCCGTGGAGCTCTCGCTCAGCGAAAAGCGTTTGGAGAGAAACACTTGCTGCAGTAGCTTTTCGCTGGGCAAGGCTTTCAACACAGCACCCCAATTCGGGCAAGGAGCAGGAGAAAGGAAGAGCATCTTTTCGTCCTGCCACGTTCTTCTGGGCGACACGCCTATCCGCCTCTTGGCTCCCTGCAAGGCTGTAAGCACGGCAGCGGTACTTGGAAGTGAGAAGGCAGGTGCAGAGAGCACCGCGATCTGCCGGCGCTGTGCAGGCTGTAAAGGAAAGAGGGCTACCACTAGGATGTGCTGCAAATACAGGTTTCCAGGCGTCGACGGTAAGCTCCGGCTAAGCTCGTTGAGCTACAACTGTTCTCTGGGCGAGACTTAGCTGAGAAGCTTTCCGTTCAGATTCACGCTACAGGGCAGAGCGAATGTGCTGCTCCCTAGCGCTGAGAGAGAAAGTGCAGAGCCCAGGCGTGTTTGGGCAGAGGCAGCAGGCTGGAGCATTTCTCTGCCGGCACCGTGCTCTCTGGGCGACAAGTAGACACCGCTTCCACTCCGGCACAATGAAGGCGCAGAGCACGGAGCTGCTATGCGCACGGCACAGGCTGCAAGAGGAAGCGTGGCTGCCTCTCGCTTGTGTGCGGATTCACGTTAGCACTTGCAAACAGAAAGTTCCACCTGCGGCTACTTGTGCTGCTACCTAGTTCTCTTCCAGCTTTCCCTGGAAAGCATTGTGCCCAGCTTTATGCTCGGAGATGCAGAGCTGACAGTGGTAGATGCAGCGGAGACTGGAAATACAGAGTGCAGCCGAGAGTTGCTGCTGCTTTGACGTGAGGCAAGGGGAAATGAAAGTGCAGCCCAGCAGAGGCTTTGACTGCTGGAGCCTTTTTCTTTGGCAGCAGCTGCAAGGGAGCTCTCTGGCAAGGGAGCTGCGAGAGTGGAGAAGGGGACGGTCGGTCTATGGGAGAAGGAAGCTGCCGAGGCGCAGTGTGTTGTGCTCAGTTTCAAGGCTGCCTGGAGGAGGGGGGTGCTTGAAGAACGCCTTCTTTCTGGACGCCTCCTTCTGCCTGTGCTCCAGCTGCATGCACTCTGCAGCACGGAAGGTTTAGGAAGCTGCTTCTGGCCAGCTTGTGTCCACGAGTGCAAGGGCTGCGCCTTCCTTTCGGAAGCAGCCAGAGCCTTCTCAGCTGCAGCTGCTTGTGAAGCAGCTCTTGGCTGGACATTTGAAATTGGCTCCCCTCAGTGCATGAGCCCGTGCCCAGCTGCTTGCTTCTTCGCCTTCTGTGCTCTGGAGAGAAGTGAAGCCCAGGCATGGCTTGGAGCTTTGCTGCTCTTCAGCGTGAACACTGCACGCAGCCACAGTGTGCTGTGCAGGGATTTTCCTCAGCTCAACGTACAACAAGCATTTTCTTGCTGTTTCACCGAGTCCAAGCTGTCCGTGGAGCTCTCGCTCAGCGAAAAGCGTTTGGAGAGAAACACTTGCTGCAGTAGCTTTTCGCTGGGCAAGGCTTTCAACACAGCACCCCAATTCGGGCAAGGAGCAGGAGAAAGGAAGAGCATCTTTTCGTCCTGCCACGTTCTTCTGGGCGACACGCCTATCCGCCTCTTGGCTCCCTGCAAGGCTGTAAGCACGGCAGCGGTACTTGGAAGTGAGAAGGCAGGTGCAGAGAGCACCGCGATCTGCCGGCGCTGTGCAGGCTGTAAAGGAAAGAGGGCTACCACTAGGATGTGCTGCAAATACAGGTTTCCAGGCGTCGACGGTAAGCTCCGGCTAAGCTCGTTGAGCTACAACTGTTCTCTGGGCGAGACTTAGCTGAGAAGCTTTCCCTTCAGATTCACGCTACAGGGCAGAGCGAATGTGCTGCTCCCTAGCGCTGAGAGAGAAAGTGCAGAGCCCAGGCGTGTTTGGGCAGAGGCAGCAGGCTGGAGCATTTCTCTGCCGGCACCGTGCTCTCTGGGCGACAAGTAGACACCGCTTCCACTCCGGCACAATGAAGGCGCAGAGCACGGAGCTGCTATGCGCACGGCACAGGCTGCAAGAGGAAGCGTGGCTGCCTCTCGCTTGTGTGCGGATTCACGTTAGCACTTGCAAACAGAAAGTTCCACCTGCGGCTACTTGTGCTGCTACCTAGTTCTCTTCCAGCTTTCCCTGGAAAGCATTGTGCCCAGCTTTATGCTCGGAGATGCAGAGCTGACAGTGGTAGATGCAGCGGAGACTGGAAGTACAGAGTGCAGCCGAGAGTTGCTGCTGCTTTGACGTGAGGCAAGGGGAGAGTGCAGCCCAGCAGAGGCTTTGACTGCTGGAGCCTTTTTCTTTGGCAGCAGCTGCAAGGGAGCTCTCTGGCAAGGGAGCTGCGAGAGTGGAGAAGGGGACGGTCGGTCTATGGGAGAAGGAAGCTGCCGAGGCGCAGTGTGTTGTGCTCAGTTTCAAGGCTGCCTGGAGGAGGGGGGTGCTTGAAGAACGCCTTCTTTCTGGACGCCTCCTTCTGCCTGTGCTCCAGCTGCATGCACTCTGCAGCACGGAAGGTTTAGGAAGCTGCTTCTGGCCAGCTTGTGTCCACGAGTGCAAGGGCTGCGCCTTCCTTTCGGAAGCAGCCAGAGCCTTCTCAGCTGCAGCTGCTTGTGAAGCAGCTCTTGGCTGGACATTTGAAATTGGCTCCCCTCAGTGCATGAGCCCGTGCCCAGCTGCTTGCTTCTTCGCCTTCTGTGCTCTGGAGAGAAGTGAAGCCCAGGCATGGCTTGGAGCTTTGCTGCTCTTCAGCGTGAACACTGCACGCAGCCACAGTGTGCTGTGCAGGGATTTTCCTCAGCTCAACGTACAACAAGCATTTTCTTGCTGTTTCACCGAGTCCAAGCTGTCCGTGGAGCTCTCGCTCAGCGAAAAGCGTTTGGAGAGAAACACTTGCTGCAGTAGCTTTTCGCTGGGCAAGGCTTTCAACACAGCACCCCAATTCGGGCAAGGAGCAGGAGAAAGGAAGAGCATCTTTTCGTCCTGCCACGTTCTTCTGGGCGACACGCCTATCCGCCTCTTGGCTCCCTGCAAGGCTGTAAGCACGGCAGCGGTACTTGGAAGTGAGAAGGCAGGTGCAGAGAGCACCGCGATCTGCCGGCGCTGTGCAGGCTGTAAAGGAAAGAGGGCTACCACTAGGATGTGCTGCAAATACAGGTTTCCAGGCGTCGACGGTAAGCTCCGGCTAAGCTCGTTGAGCTACAACTGTTCTCTGGGCGAGACTTAGCTGAGAAGCTTTCCCTTCAGATTCACGCTACAGGGCAGAGCGAATGTGCTGCTCCCTAGCGCTGAGAGAGAAAGTGCAGAGCCCAGGCGTGTTTGGGCAGAGGCAGCAGGCTGGAGCATTTCTCTGCCGGCACCGTGCTCTCTGGGCGACAAGTAGACACCGCTTCCACTCCGGCACAATGAAGGCGCAGAGCACGGAGCTGCTATGCGCACGGCACAGGCTGCAAGAGGAAGCGTGGCTGCCTCTCGCTTGTGTGCGGATTCACGTTAGCACTTGCAAACAGAAAGTTCCACCTGCGGCTACTTGTGCTGCTACCTAGTTCTCTTCCAGCTTTCCCTGGAAAGCATTGTGCCCAGCTTTATGCTCGGAGATGCAGAGCTGACAGTGGTAGATGCAGCGGAGACTGGAAATACAGAGTGCAGCCGAGAGTTGCTGCTGCTTTGACGTGAGGCAAGGGGAGAGTGCAGCCCAGCAGAGGCTTTGACTGCTGGAGCCTTTTTCTTTGGCAGCAGCTGCAAGGGAGCTCTCTGGCAAGGGAGCTGCGAGAGTGGAGAAGGGGACGGTCGGTCTATGGGAGAAGGAAGCTGCCGAGGTGCAGTGTGTTGTGCTCAGTTTCAAGGCTGCCTGGAGGAGGGGGGTGCTTGAAGAACGCCTTCTTTCTGGACGCCTCCTTCTGCCTGTGCTCCAGCTGCATGCACTCTGCAGCACGGAAGGTTTAGGAAGCTGCTTCTGGCCAGCTTGTGTCCACGAGTGCAAGGGCTGCGCCTTCCTTTCGGAAGCAGCCAGAGCCTTCTCAGCTGCAGCTGCTTGTGAAGCAGCTCTTGGCTGGACATTTGAAATTGGCTCCCCTCAGTGCATGAGCCCGTGCCCAGCTGCTTGCTTCTTCGCCTTCTGTGCTCTGGAGAGAAGTGAAGCCCAGGCATGGCTTGGAGCTTTGCTGCTCTTCAGCGTGAACACTGCACGCAGCCACAGTGTGCTGTGCAGGGATTTTCCTCAGCTCAACGTACAACAAGCATTTTCTTGCTGTTTCACCGAGTCCAAGCTGTCCGTGGAGCTCTCGCTCAGCGAAAAGCGTTTGGAGAGAAACACTTGCTGCAGTAGCTTTTCGCTGGGCAAGGCTTTCAACACAGCACCCCAATTCGGGCAAGGAGCAGGAGAAAGGAAGAGCATCTTTTCGTCCTGCCACGTTCTTCTGGGCGACACGCCTATCCGCCTCTTGGCTCCCTGCAAGGCTGTAAGCACGGCAGCGGTACTTGGAAGTGAGAAGGCAGGTGCAGAGAGCACCGCGATCTGCCGGCGCTGTGCAGGCTGTAAAGGAAAGAGGGCTACCACTAGGATGTGCTGCAAATACAGGTTTCCAGGCGTCGACGGTAAGCTCCGGCTAAGCTCGTTGAGCTACAACTGTTCTCTGGGCGAGACTTAGCTGAGAAGCTTTCCCTTCCGATTCACGCTACAGGGCAGAGCGAATGTGCTGCTCCCTAGCGCTGAGAGAGAAAGTGCAGAGCCCAGGCGTGTTTGGGCAGAGGCAGCAGGCTGGAGCATTTCTCTGCCGGCACCGTGCTCTCTGGGCGACAAGTAGACACCGCTTCCACTCCGGCACAATGAAGGCGCAGAGCACGGAGCTGCTATGCGCACGGCACAGGCTGCAAGAGGAAGCGTGGCTGCCTCTCGCTTGTGTGCGGATTCACGTTAGTACTTGCAAACAGAAAGTTCCACCTGCGGCTACTTGTGCTGCTACCTAGTTCTCTTCCAGCTTTCCCTGGAAAGCATTGTGCCCAGCTTTATGCTCGGAGATGCAGAGCTGACAGTGGTAGATGCAGCGGAGACTGGAAGTACAGAGTGCAGCCGAGAGTTGCTGCTGCTTTGACGTGAGGCAAGGGGAGAGTGCAGCCCAGCAGAGGCTTTGACTGCTGGAGCCTTTTTCTTTGGCAGCAGCTGCAAGGGAGCTCTCTGGCAAGGGAGCTGCGAGAGTGGAGAAGGGGACGGTCGGTCTATGGGAGAAGGAAGCTGCCGAGGCGCAGTGTGTTGTGCTCAGTTTCAAGGCTGCCTGGAGGAGGGGGGTGCTTGAAGAACGCCTTCTTTCTGGACGCCTCCTTCTGCCTGTGCTCCAGCTGCATGCACTCTGCAGCACGGAAGGTTTAGGAAGCTGCTTCTGGCCAGCTTGTGTCCACGAGTGCAAGGGCTGCGCCTTCCTTTCGGAAGCAGCCAGAGCCTTCTCAGCTGCAGCTGCTTGTGAAGCAGCTCTTGGCTGGACATTTGAAATTGGCTCCCCTCAGTGCATGAGCCCGTGCCCAGCTGCTTGCTTCTTCGCCTTCTGTGCTCTGGAGAGAAGTGAAGCCCAGGCATGGCTTGGAGCTTTGCTGCTCTTCAGCGTGAACACTGCACGCAGCCACAGTGTGCTGTGCAGGGATTTTCCTCAGCTCAACGTACAACAAGCATTTTCTTGCTGTTTCACCGAGTCCAAGCTGTCCGTGGAGCTCTCGCTCAGCGAAAAGCGTTTGGAGAGAAACACTTGCTGCAGTAGCTTTTCGCTGGGCAAGGCTTTCAACACAGCACCCCAATTCGGGCAAGGAGCAGGAGAAAGGAAGAGCATCTTTTCGTCCTGCCACGTTCTTCTGGGCGACACGCCTATCCGCCTCTTGGCTCCCTGCAAGGCTGTAAGCACGGCAGCGGTACTTGGAAGTGAGAAGGCAGGTGCAGAGAGCACCGCGATCTGCCGGCGCTGTGCAGGCTGTAAAGGAAAGAGGGCTACCACTAGGATGTGCTGCAAATACAGGTTTCCAGGCGTCGACGGTAAGCTCCGGGTAAGCTCGTTGAGCTACAACTGTTCTCTGGGCGAGACTTAGCTGAGAAGCTTTCCCTTCAGATTCACGCTACAGGGCAGAGCGAATGTGCTGCTCCCTAGCGCTGAGAGAGAAAGTGCAGAGCCCAGGCGTGTTTGGGCAGAGGCAGCAGGCTGGAGCATTTCTCTGCCGGCACCGTGCTCTCTGGGCGACAAGTAGACACCGCTTCCACTCCGGCACAATGAAGGCGCAGAGCACGGAGCTGCTATGCGCACGGCACAGGCTGCAAGAGGAAGCGTGGCTGCCTCTCGCTTGTGTGCGGATTCACGTTAGCACTTGCAAACAGAAAGTTCCACCTGCGGCTACTTGTGCTGCTACCTAGTTCTCTTCCAGCTTTCCCTGGAAAGCATTGTGCCCAGCTTTATGCTCGGAGATGCAGAGCTGACAGTGGTAGATGCAGCGGAGACTGGAAATACAGAGTGCAGCCGAGAGTTGCTGCTGCTTTGACGTGAGGCAAGGGGAGAGTGCAGCCCAGCAGAGGCTTTGACTGCTGGAGCCTTTTTCTTTGGCAGCAGCTGCAAGGGAGCTCTCTGGCAAGGGAGCTGCGAGAGTGGAGAAGGGGACGGTCGGTCTATGGGAGAAGGAAGCTGCCGAGGCGCAGTGTGTTGTGCTCAGTTTCAAGGCTGCCTGGAGGAGGGGGGTGCTTGAAGAACGCCTTCTTTCTGGACGCCTCCTTCTGCCTGTGCTCCAGCTGCATGCACTCTGCAGCACGGAAGGTTTAGGAAGCTGCTTCTGGCCAGCTTGTGTCCACGAGTGCAAGGGCTGCGCCTTCCTTTCGGAAGCAGCCAGAGCCTTCTCAGCTGCAGCTGCTTGTGAAGCAGCTCTTGGCTGGACATTTGAAATTGGCTCCCCTCAGTGCATGAGCCCGTGCCCAGCTGCTTGCTTCTTCGCCTTCTGTGCTCTGGAGAGAAGTGAAGCCCAGGCATGGCTTGGAGCTTTGCTGCTCTTCAGCGTGAACACTGCACGCAGCCACAGTGTGCTGTGCAGGGATTTTCCTCAGCTCAACGTACAACAAGCATTTTCTTGCTGTTTCACCGAGTCCAAGCTGTCCGTGGAGCTCTCGCTCAGCGAAAAGCGTTTGGAGAGAAACACTTGCTGCAGTAGCTTTTCGCTGGGCAAGGCTTTCAACACAGCACCCCAATTCGGGCAAGGAGCAGGAGAAAGGAAGAGCATCTTTTCGTCCTGCCACGTTCTTCTGGGCGACACGCCTATCCGCCTCTTGGCTCCCTGCAAGGCTGTAAGCACGGCAGCGGTACTTGGAAGTGAGAAGGCAGGTGCAGAGAGCACCGCGATCTGCCGGCGCTGTGCAGGCTGTAAAGGAAAGAGGGCTACCACTAGGATGTGCTGCAAATACAGGTTTCCAGGCGTCGACGGTAAGCTCCGGCTAAGCTCGTTGAGCTACAACTGTTCTCTGGGCGAGACTTAGCTGAGAAGCTTTCCCTTCCGATTCACGCTACAGGGCAGAGCGAATGTGCTGCTCCCTAGCGCTGAGAGAGAAAGTGCAGAGCCCAGGCGTGTTTGGGCAGAGGCAGCAGGCTGGAGCATTTCTCTGCCGGCACCGTGCTCTCTGGGCGACAAGTAGACACCGCTTCCACTCCGGCACAATGAAGGCGCAGAGCACGGAGCTGCTATGCGCACGGCACAGGCTGCAAGAGGAAGCGTGGCTGCCTCTCGCTTGTGTGCGGATTCACGTTAGTACTTGCAAACAGAAAGTTCCACCTGCGGCTACTTGTGCTGCTACCTAGTTCTCTTCCAGCTTTCCCTGGAAAGCATTGTGCCCAGCTTTATGCTCGGAGATGCAGAGCTGACAGTGGTAGATGCAGCGGAGACTGGAAGTACAGAGTGCAGCCGAGAGTTGCTGCTGCTTTGACGTGAGGCAAGGGGAGAGTGCAGCCCAGCAGAGGCTTTGACTGCTGGAGCCTTTTTCTTTGGCAGCAGCTGCAAGGGAGCTCTCTGGCAAGGGAGCTGCGAGAGTGGAGAAGGGGACGGTCGGTCTATGGGAGAAGGAAGCTGCCGAGGCGCAGTGTGTTGTGCTCAGTTTCAAGGCTGCCTGGAGGAGGGGGGTGCTTGAAGAACGCCTTCTTTCTGGACGCCTCCTTCTGCCTGTGCTCCAGCTGCATGCACTCTGCAGCACGGAAGGTTTAGGAAGCTGCTTCTGGCCAGCTTGTGTCCACGAGTGCAAGGGCTGCGCCTTCCTTTCGGAAGCAGCCAGAGCCTTCTCAGCTGCAGCTGCTTGTGAAGCAGCTCTTGGCTGGACATTTGAAATTGGCTCCCCTCAGTGCATGAGCCCGTGCCCAGCTGCTTGCTTCTTCGCCTTCTGTGCTCTGGAGAGAAGTGAAGCCCAGGCATGGCTTGGAGCTTTGCTGCTCTTCAGCGTGAACACTGCACGCAGCCACAGTGTGCTGTGCAGGGATTTTCCTCAGCTCAACGTACAACAAGCATTTTCTTGCTGTTTCACCGAGTCCAAGCTGTCCGTGGAGCTCTCGCTCAGCGAAAAGCGTTTGGAGAGAAACACTTGCTGCAGTAGCTTTTCGCTGGGCAAGGCTTTCAACACAGCACCCCAATTCGGGCAAGGAGCAGGAGAAAGGAAGAGCATCTTTTCGTCCTGCCACGTTCTTCTGGGCGACACGCCTATCCGCCTCTTGGCTCCCTGCAAGGCTGTAAGCACGGCAGCGGTACTTGGAAGTGAGAAGGCAGGTGCAGAGAGCACCGCGATCTGCCGGCGCTGTGCAGGCTGTAAAGGAAAGAGGGCTACCACTAGGATGTGCTGCAAATACAGGTTTCCAGGCGTCGACGGTAAGCTCCGGCTAAGCTCGTTGAGCTACAACTGTTCTCTGGGCGAGACTTAGCTGAGAAGCTTTCCCTTCAGATTCACGCTACAGGGCAGAGCGAATGTGCTGCTCCCTAGCGCTGAGAGAGAAAGTGCAGAGCCCAGGCGTGTTTGGGCAGAGGCAGCAGGCTGGAGCATTTCTCTGCCGGCACCGTGCTCTCTGGGCGACAAGTAGACACCGCTTCCACTCCGGCACAATGAAGGCGCAGAGCACGGAGCTGCTATGCGCACGGCACAGGCTGCAAGAGGAAGCGTGGCTGCCTCTCGCTTGTGTGCGGATTCACGTTAGCACTTGCAAACAGAAAGTTCCACCTGCGGCTACTTGTGCTGCTACCTAGTTCTCTTCCAGCTTTCCCTGGAAAGCATTGTGCCCAGCTTTATGCTCGGAGATGCAGAGCTGACAGTGGTAGATGCAGCGGAGACTGGAAATACAGAGTGCAGCCGAGAGTTGCTGCTGCTTTGACGTGAGGCAAGGGGAGAGTGCAGCCCAGCAGAGGCTTTGACTGCTGGAGCCTTTTTCTTTGGCAGCAGCTGCAAGGGAGCTCTCTGGCAAGGGAGCTGCGAGAGTGGAGAAGGGGACGGTCGGTCTATGGGAGAAGGAAGCTGCCGAGGCGCAGTGTGTTGTGCTCAGTTTCAAGGCTGCCTGGAGGAGGGGGGTGCTTGAAGAACGCCTTCTTTCTGGACGCCTCCTTCTGCCTGTGCTCCAGCTGCATGCACTCTGCAGCACGGAAGGTTTAGGAAGCTGCTTCTGGCCAGCTTGTGTCCACGAGTGCAAGGGCTGCGCCTTCCTTTCGGAAGCAGCCAGAGCCTTCTCAGCTGCAGCTGCTTGTGAAGCAGCTCTTGGCTGGACATTTGAAATTGGCTCCCCTCAGTGCATGAGCCCGTGCCCAGCTGCTTGCTTCTTCGCCTTCTGTGCTCTGGAGAGAAGTGAAGCCCAGGCATGGCTTGGAGCTTTGCTGCTCTTCAGCGTGAACACTGCACGCAGCCACAGTGTGCTGTGCAGGGATTTTCCTCAGCTCAACGTACAACAAGCATTTTCTTGCTGTTTCACCGAGTCCAAGCTGTCCGTGGAGCTCTCGCTCAGCGAAAAGCGTTTGGAGAGAAACACTTGCTGCAGTAGCTTTTCGCTGGGCAAGGCTTTCAACACAGCACCCCAATTCGGGCAAGGAGCAGGAGAAAGGAAGAGCATCTTTTCGTCCTGCCACGTTCTTCTGGGCGACACGCCTATCCGCCTCTTGGCTCCCTGCAAGGCTGTAAGCACGGCAGCGGTACTTGGAAGTGAGAAGGCAGGTGCAGAGAGCACCGCGATCTGCCGGCGCTGTGCAGGCTGTAAAGGAAAGAGGGCTACCACTAGGATGTGCTGCAAATACAGGTTTCCAGGCGTCGACGGTAAGCTCCGGCTAAGCTCGTTGAGCTACAACTGTTCTCTGGGCGAGACTTAGCTGAGAAGCTTTCCCTTCCGATTCACGCTACAGGGCAGAGCGAATGTGCTGCTCCCTAGCGCTGAGAGAGAAAGTGCAGAGCCCAGGCGTGTTTGGGCAGAGGCAGCAGGCTGGAGCATTTCTCTGCCGGCACCGTGCTCTCTGGGCGACAAGTAGACACCGCTTCCACTCCGGCACAATGAAGGCGCAGAGCACGGAGCTGCTATGCGCACGGCACAGGCTGCAAGAGGAAGCGTGGCTGCCTCTCGCTTGTGTGCGGATTCACGTTAGCACTTGCAAACAGAAAGTTCCACCTGCGGCTACTTGTGCTGCTACCTAGTTCTCTTCCAGCTTTCCCTGGAAAGCATTGTGCCCAGCTTTATGCTCGGAGATGCAGAGCTGACAGTGGTAGATGCAGCGGAGACTGGAAATACAGAGTGCAGCCGAGAGTTGCTGCTGCTTTGACGTGAGGCAAGGGGAAATGAAAGTGCAGCCCAGCAGAGGCTTTGACTGCTGGAGCCTTTTTCTTTGGCAGCAGCTGCAAGGGAGCTCTCTGGCAAGGGAGCTGCGAGAGTGGAGAAGGGGACGGTCGGTCTATGGGAGAAGGAAGCTGCCGAGGCGCAGTGTGTTGTGCTCAGTTTCAAGGCTGCCTGGAGGAGGGGGGTGCTTGAAGAACGCCTTCTTTCTGGACGCCTCCTTCTGCCTGTGCTCCAGCTGCATGCACTCTGCAGCACGGAAGGTTTAGGAAGCTGCTTCTGGCCAGCTTGTGTCCACGAGTGCAAGGGCTGCGCCTTCCTTTCGGAAGCAGCCAGAGCCTTCTCAGCTGCAGCTGCTTGTGAAGCAGCTCTTGGCTGGACATTTGAAATTGGCTCCCCTCAGTGCATGAGCCCGTGCCCAGCTGCTTGCTTCTTCGCCTTCTGTGCTCTGGAGAGAAGTGAAGCCCAGGCATGGCTTGGAGCTTTGCTGCTCTTCAGCGTGAACACTGCACGCAGCCACAGTGTGCTGTGCAGGGATTTTCCTCAGCTCAACGTACAACAAGCATTTTCTTGCTGTTTCACCGAGTCCAAGCTGTCCGTGGAGCTCTCGCTCAGCGAAAAGCGTTTGGAGAGAAACACTTGCTGCAGTAGCTTTTCGCTGGGCAAGGCTTTCAACACAGCACCCCAATTCGGGCAAGGAGCAGGAGAAAGGAAGAGCATCTTTTCGTCCTGCCACGTTCTTCTGGGCGACACGCCTATCCGCCTCTTGGCTCCCTGCAAGGCTGTAAGCACGGCAGCGGTACTTGGAAGTGAGAAGGCAGGTGCAGAGAGCACCGCGATCTGCCGGCGCTGTGCAGGCTGTAAAGGAAAGAGGGCTACCACTAGGATGTGCTGCAAATACAGGTTTCCAGGCGTCGACGGTAAGCTCCGGGTAAGCTCGTTGAGCTACAACTGTTCTCTGGGCGAGACTTAGCTGAGAAGCTTTCCCTTCAGATTCACGCTACAGGGCAGAGCGAATGTGCTGCTCCCTAGCGCTGAGAGAGAAAGTGCAGAGCCCAGGCGTGTTTGGGCAGAGGCAGCAGGCTGGAGCATTTCTCTGCCGGCACCGTGCTCTCTGGGCGACAAGTAGACACCGCTTCCACTCCGGCACAATGAAGGCGCAGAGCACGGAGCTGCTATGCGCACGGCACAGGCTGCAAGAGGAAGCGTGGCTGCCTCTCGCTTGTGTGCGGATTCACGTTAGCACTTGCAAACAGAAAGTTCCACCTGCGGCTACTTGTGCTGCTACCTAGTTCTCTTCCAGCTTTCCCTGGAAAGCATTGTGCCCAGCTTTATGCTCGGAGATGCAGAGCTGACAGTGGTAGATGCAGCGGAGACTGGAAATACAGAGTGCAGCCGAGAGTTGCTGCTGCTTTGACGTGAGGCAAGGGGAGAGTGCAGCCCAGCAGAGGCTTTGACTGCTGGAGCCTTTTTCTTTGGCAGCAGCTGCAAGGGAGCTCTCTGGCAAGGGAGCTGCGAGAGTGGAGAAGGGGACGGTCGGTCTATGGGAGAAGGAAGCTGCCGAGGCGCAGTGTGTTGTGCTCAGTTTCAAGGCTGCCTGGAGGAGGGGGGTGCTTGAAGAACGCCTTCTTTCTGGACGCCTCCTTCTGCCTGTGCTCCAGCTGCATGCACTCTGCAGCACGGAAGGTTTAGGAAGCTGCTTCTGGCCAGCTTGTGTCCACGAGTGCAAGGGCTGCGCCTTCCTTTCGGAAGCAGCCAGAGCCTTCTCAGCTGCAGCTGCTTGTGAAGCAGCTCTTGGCTGGACATTTGAAATTGGCTCCCCTCAGTGCATGAGCCCGTGCCCAGCTGCTTGCTTCTTCGCCTTCTGTGCTCTGGAGAGAAGTGAAGCCCAGGCATGGCTTGGAGCTTTGCTGCTCTTCAGCGTGAACACTGCACGCAGCCACAGTGTGCTGTGCAGGGATTTTCCTCAGCTCAACGTACAACAAGCATTTTCTTGCTGTTTCACCGAGTCCAAGCTGTCCGTGGAGCTCTCGCTCAGCGAAAAGCGTTTGGAGAGAAACACTTGCTGCAGTAGCTTTTCGCTGGGCAAGGCTTTCAACACAGCACCCCAATTCGGGCAAGGAGCAGGAGAAAGGAAGAGCATCTTTTCGTCCTGCCACGTTCTTCTGGGCGACACGCCTATCCGCCTCTTGGCTCCCTGCAAGGCTGTAAGCACGGCAGCGGTACTTGGAAGTGAGAAGGCAGGTGCAGAGAGCACCGCGATCTGCCGGCGCTGTGCAGGCTGTAAAGGAAAGAGGGCTACCACTAGGATGTGCTGCAAATACAGGTTTCCAGGCGTCGACGGTAAGCTCCGGCTAAGCTCGTTGAGCTACAACTGTTCTCTGGGCGAGACTTAGCTGAGAAGCTTTCCCTTCAGATTCACGCTACAGGGCAGAGCGAATGTGCTGCTCCCTAGCGCTGAGAGAGAAAGTGCAGAGCCCAGGCGTGTTTGGGCAGAGGCAGCAGGCTGGAGCATTTCTCTGCCGGCACCGTGCTCTCTGGGCGACAAGTAGACACCGCTTCCACTCCGGCACAATGAAGGCGCAGAGCACGGAGCTGCTATGCGCACGGCACAGGCTGCAAGAGGAAGCGTGGCTGCCTCTCGCTTGTGTGCGGATTCACGTTAGCACTTGCAAACAGAAAGTTCCACCTGCGGCTACTTGTGCTGCTACCTAGTTCTCTTCCAGCTTTCCCTGGAAAGCATTGTGCCCAGCTTTATGCTCGGAGATGCAGAGCTGACAGTGGTAGATGCAGCGGAGACTGGAAATACAGAGTGCAGCCGAGAGTTGCTGCTGCTTTGACGTGAGGCAAGGGGAGAGTGCAGCCCAGCAGAGGCTTTGACTGCTGGAGCCTTTTTCTTTGGCAGCAGCTGCAAGGGAGCTCTCTGGCAAGGGAGCTGCGAGAGTGGAGAAGGGGACGGTCGGTCTATGGGAGAAGGAAGCTGCCGAGGCGCAGTGTGTTGTGCTCAGTTTCAAGGCTGCCTGGAGGAGGGGGGTGCTTGAAGAACGCCTTCTTTCTGGACGCCTCCTTCTGCCTGTGCTCCAGCTGCATGCACTCTGCAGCACGGAAGGTTTAGGAAGCTGCTTCTGGCCAGCTTGTGTCCACGAGTGCAAGGGCTGCGCCTTCCTTTCGGAAGCAGCCAGAGCCTTCTCAGCTGCAGCTGCTTGTGAAGCAGCTCTTGGCTGGACATTTGAAATTGGCTGCCCTGAGTACATGAGCCCGTGCCCAGCTGCTTGCTTCTTCGCCTTCTGTGCTCTGGAGAGAAGTGAAGCCCAGGCATGGCTTGGAGCTTTGCTGCTCTTCAGCGTGAACACTGCACGCAGCCACAGTGTGCTGTGCAGGGATTTTCCTCAGCTCAACGTACAACAAGCATTTTCTTGCTGTTTCACCGAGTCCAAGCTGTCCGTGGAGCTCTCGCTCAGCGAAAAGCGTTTGGAGAGAAACACTTGCTGCAGTAGCTTTTCGCTGGGCAAGGCTTTCAACACAGCACCCCAATTCGGGCAAGGAGCAGGAGAAAGGAAGAGCATCTTTTCGTCCTGCCACGTTCTTCTGGGCGACACGCCTATCCGCCTCTTGGCTCCCTGCAAGGCTGTAAGCACGGCAGCGGTACTTGGAAGTGAGAAGGCAGGTGCAGAGAGCACCGCGATCTGCCGGCGCTGTGCAGGCTGTAAAGGAAAGAGGGCTACCACTAGGATGTGCTGCAAATACAGGTTTCCAGGCGTCGACGGTAAGCTCCGGCTAAGCTCGTTGAGCTACAACTGTTCTCTGGGCGAGACTTAGCTGAGAAGCTTTCCCTTCCGATTCACGCTACAGGGCAGAGCGAATGTGCTGCTCCCTAGCGCTGAGAGAGAAAGTGCAGAGCCCAGGCGTGTTTGGGCAGAGGCAGCAGGCTGGAGCATTTCTCTGCCGGCACCGTGCTCTCTGGGCGACAAGTAGACACCGCTTCCACTCCGGCACAATGAAGGCGCAGAGCACGGAGCTGCTATGCGCACGGCACAGGCTGCAAGAGGAAGCGTGGCTGCCTCTCGCTTGTGTGCGGATTCACGTTAGCACTTGCAAACAGAAAGTTCCACCTGCGGCTACTTGTGCTGCTACCTAGTTCTCTTCCAGCTTTCCCTGGAAAGCATTGTGCCCAGCTTTATGCTCGGAGATGCAGAGCTGACAGTGGTAGATGCAGCGGAGACTGGAAATACAGAGTGCAGCCGAGAGTTGCTGCTGCTTTGACGTGAGGCAAGGGGAGAGTGCAGCCCAGCAGAGGCTTTGACTGCTGGAGCCTTTTTCTTTGGCAGCAGCTGCAAGGGAGCTCTCTGGCAAGGGAGCTGCGAGAGTGGAGAAGGGGACGGTCGGTCTATGGGAGAAGGAAGCTGCCGAGGCGCAGTGTGTTGTGCTCAGTTTCAAGGCTGCCTGGAGGAGGGGGGTGCTTGAAGAACGCCTTCTTTCTGGACGCCTCCTTCTGCCTGTGCTCCAGCTGCATGCACTCTGCAGCACGGAAGGTTTAGGAAGCTGCTTCTGGCCAGCTTGTGTCCACGAGTGCAAGGGCTGCGCCTTCCTTTCGGAAGCAGCCAGAGCCTTCTCAGCTGCAGCTGCTTGTGAAGCAGCTCTTGGCTGGACATTTGAAATTGGCTGCCCTGAGTACATGAGCCCGTGCCCAGCTGCTTGCTTCTTCGCCTTCTGTGCTCTGGAGAGAAGTGAAGCCCAGGCATGGCTTGGAGCTTTGCTGCTCTTCAGCGTGAACACTGCACGCAGCCACAGTGTGCTGTGCAGGGATTTTCCTCAGCTCAACGTACAACAAGCATTTTCTTGCTGTTTCACCGAGTCCAAGCTGTCCGTGGAGCTCTCGCTCAGCGAAAAGCGTTTGGAGAGAAACACTTGCTGCAGTAGCTTTTCGCTGGGCAAGGCTTTCAACACAGCACCCCAATTCGGGCAAGGAGCAGGAGAAAGGAAGAGCATCTTTTCGTCCTGCCACGTTCTTCTGGGCGACACGCCTATCCGCCTCTTGGCTCCCTGCAAGGCTGTAAGCACGGCAGCGGTACTTGGAAGTGAGAAGGCAGGTGCAGAGAGCACCGCGATCTGCCGGCGCTGTGCAGGCTGTAAAGGAAAGAGGGCTACCACTAGGATGTGCTGCAAATACAGGTTTCCAGGCGTCGACGGTAAGCTCCGGCTAAGCTCGTTGAGCTACAACTGTTCTCTGGGCGAGACTTAGCTGAGAAGCTTTCCCTTCCGATTCACGCTACAGGGCAGAGCGAATGTGCTGCTCCCTAGCGCTGAGAGAGAAAGTGCAGAGCCCAGGCGTGTTTGGGCAGAGGCAGCAGGCTGGAGCATTTCTCTGCCGGCACCGTGCTCTCTGGGCGACAAGTAGACACCGCTTCCACTCCGGCACAATGAAGGCGCAGAGCACGGAGCTGCTATGCGCACGGCACAGGCTGCAAGAGGAAGCGTGGCTGCCTCTCGCTTGTGTGCGGATTCACGTTAGCACTTGCAAACAGAAAGTTCCACCTGCGGCTACTTGTGCTGCTACCTAGTTCTCTTCCAGCTTTCCCTGGAAAGCATTGTGCCCAGCTTTATGCTCGGAGATGCAGAGCTGACAGTGGTAGATGCAGCGGAGACTGGAAATACAGAGTGCAGCCGAGAGTTGCTGCTGCTTTGACGTGAGGCAAGGGGAGAGTGCAGCCCAGCAGAGGCTTTGACTGCTGGAGCCTTTTTCTTTGGCAGCAGCTGCAAGGGAGCTCTCTGGCAAGGGAGCTGCGAGAGTGGAGAAGGGGACGGTCGGTCTATGGGAGAAGGAAGCTGCCGAGGTGCAGTGTGTTGTGCTCAGTTTCAAGGCTGCCTGGAGGAGGGGGGTGCTTGAAGAACGCCTTCTTTCTGGACGCCTCCTTCTGCCTGTGCTCCAGCTGCATGCACTCTGCAGCACGGAAGGTTTAGGAAGCTGCTTCTGGCCAGCTTGTGTCCACGAGTGCAAGGGCTGCGCCTTCCTTTCGGAAGCAGCCAGAGCCTTCTCAGCTGCAGCTGCTTGTGAAGCAGCTCTTGGCTGGACATTTGAAATTGGCTGCCCTCAGTGCATGAGCCCGTGCCCAGCTGCTTGCTTCTTCGCCTTCTGTGCTCTGGAGAGAAGTGAAGCCCAGGCATGGCTTGGAGCTTTGCTGCTCTTCAGCGTGAACACTGCACGCAGCCACAGTGTGCTGTGCAGGGATTTTCCTCAGCTCAACGTACAACAAGCATTTTCTTGCTGTTTCACCGAGTCCAAGCTGTCCGTGGAGCTCTCGCTCAGCGAAAAGCGTTTGGAGAGAAACACTTGCTGCAGTAGCTTTTCGCTGGGCAAGGCTTTCAACACAGCACCCCAATTCGGGCAAGGAGCAGGAGAAAGGAAGAGCATCTTTTCGTCCTGCCACGTTCTTCTGGGCGACACGCCTATCCGCCTCTTGGCTCCCTGCAAGGCTGTAAGCACGGCAGCGGTACTTGGAAGTGAGAAGGCAGGTGCAGAGAGCACCGCGATCTGCCGGCGCTGTGCAGGCTGTAAAGGAAAGAGGGCTACCACTAGGATGTGCTGCAAATACAGGTTTCCAGGCGTCGACGGTAAGCTCCGGCTAAGCTCGTTGAGCTACAACTGTTCTCTGGGCGAGACTTAGCTGAGAAGCTTTCCCTTCAGATTCACGCTACAGGGCAGAGCGAATGTGCTGCTCCCTAGCGCTGAGAGAGAAAGTGCAGAGCCCAGGCGTGTTTGGGCAGAGGCAGCAGGCTGGAGCATTTCTCTGCCGGCACCGTGCTCTCTGGGCGACAAGTAGACACCGCTTCCACTCCGGCACAATGAAGGCGCAGAGCACGGAGCTGCTATGCGCACGGCACAGGCTGCAAGAGGAAGCGTGGCTGCCTCTCGCTTGTGTGCGGATTCACGTTAGCACTTGCAAACAGAAAGTTCCACCTGCGGCTACTTGTGCTGCTACCTAGTTCTCTTCCAGCTTTCCCTGGAAAGCATTGTGCCCAGCTTTATGCTCGGAGATGCAGAGCTGACAGTGGTAGATGCAGCGGAGACTGGAAATACAGAGTGCAGCCGAGAGTTGCTGCTGCTTTGACGTGAGGCAAGGGGAGAGTGCAGCCCAGCAGAGGCTTTGACTGCTGGAGCCTTTTTCTTTGGCAGCAGCTGCAAGGGAGCTCTCTGGCAAGGGAGCTGCGAGAGTGGAGAAGGGGACGGTCGGTCTATGGGAGAAGGAAGCTGCCGAGGCGCAGTGTGTTGTGCTCAGTTTCAAGGCTGCCTGGAGGAGGGGGGTGCTTGAAGAACGCCTTCTTTCTGGACGCCTCCTTCTGCCTGTGCTCCAGCTGCATGCACTCTGCAGCACGGAAGGTTTAGGAAGCTGCTTCTGGCCAGCTTGTGTCCACGAGTGCAAGGGCTGCGCCTTCCTTTCGGAAGCAGCCAGAGCCTTCTCAGCTGCAGCTGCTTGTGAAGCAGCTCTTGGCTGGACATTTGAAATTGGCTCCCCTCAGTGCATGAGCCCGTGCCCAGCTGCTTGCTTCTTCGCCTTCTGTGCTCTGGAGAGAAGTGAAGCCCAGGCATGGCTTGGAGCTTTGCTGCTCTTCAGCGTGAACACTGCACGCAGCCACAGTGTGCTGTGCAGGGATTTTCCTCAGCTCAACGTACAACAAGCATTTTCTTGCTGTTTCACCGAGTCCAAGCTGTCCGTGGAGCTCTCGCTCAGCGAAAAGCGTTTGGAGAGAAACACTTGCTGCAGTAGCTTTTCGCTGGGCAAGGCTTTCAACACAGCACCCCAATTCGGGCAAGGAGCAGGAGAAAGGAAGAGCATCTTTTCGTCCTGCCACGTTCTTCTGGGCGACACGCCTATCCGCCTCTTGGCTCCCTGCAAGGCTGTAAGCACGGCAGCGGTACTTGGAAGTGAGAAGGCAGGTGCAGAGAGCACCGCGATCTGCCGGCGCTGTGCAGGCTGTAAAGGAAAGAGGGCTACCACTAGGATGTGCTGCAAATACAGGTTTCCAGGCGTCGACGGTAAGCTCCGGCTAAGCTCGTTGAGCTACAACTGTTCTCTGGGCGAGACTTAGCTGAGAAGCTTTCCCTTCCGATTCACGCTACAGGGCAGAGCGAATGTGCTGCTCCCTAGCGCTGAGAGAGAAAGTGCAGAGCCCAGGCGTGTTTGGGCAGAGGCAGCAGGCTGGAGCATTTCTCTGCCGGCACCGTGCTCTCTGGGCGACAAGTAGACACCGCTTCCACTCCGGCACAATGAAGGCGCAGAGCACGGAGCTGCTATGCGCACGGCACAGGCTGCAAGAGGAAGCGTGGCTGCCTCTCGCTTGTGTGCGGATTCACGTTAGTACTTGCAAACAGAAAGTTCCACCTGCGGCTACTTGTGCTGCTACCTAGTTCTCTTCCAGCTTTCCCTGGAAAGCATTGTGCCCAGCTTTATGCTCGGAGATGCAGAGCTGACAGTGGTAGATGCAGCGGAGACTGGAAGTACAGAGTGCAGCCGAGAGTTGCTGCTGCTTTGACGTGAGGCAAGGGGAGAGTGCAGCCCAGCAGAGGCTTTGACTGCTGGAGCCTTTTTCTTTGGCAGCAGCTGCAAGGGAGCTCTCTGGCAAGGGAGCTGCGAGAGTGGAGAAGGGGACGGTCGGTCTATGGGAGAAGGAAGCTGCCGAGGCGCAGTGTGTTGTGCTCAGTTTCAAGGCTGCCTGGAGGAGGGGGGTGCTTGAAGAACGCCTTCTTTCTGGACGCCTCCTTCTGCCTGTGCTCCAGCTGCATGCACTCTGCAGCACGGAAGGTTTAGGAAGCTGCTTCTGGCCAGCTTGTGTCCACGAGTGCAAGGGCTGCGCCTTCCTTTCGGAAGCAGCCAGAGCCTTCTCAGCTGCAGCTGCTTGTGAAGCAGCTCTTGGCTGGACATTTGAAATTGGCTCCCCTCAGTGCATGAGCCCGTGCCCAGCTGCTTGCTTCTTCGCCTTCTGTGCTCTGGAGAGAAGTGAAGCCCAGGCATGGCTTGGAGCTTTGCTGCTCTTCAGCGTGAACACTGCACGCAGCCACAGTGTGCTGTGCAGGGATTTTCCTCAGCTCAACGTACAACAAGCATTTTCTTGCTGTTTCACCGAGTCCAAGCTGTCCGTGGAGCTCTCGCTCAGCGAAAAGCGTTTGGAGAGAAACACTTGCTGCAGTAGCTTTTCGCTGGGCAAGGCTTTCAACACAGCACCCCAATTCGGGCAAGGAGCAGGAGAAAGGAAGAGCATCTTTTCGTCCTGCCACGTTCTTCTGGGCGACACGCCTATCCGCCTCTTGGCTCCCTGCAAGGCTGTAAGCACGGCAGCGGTACTTGGAAGTGAGAAGGCAGGTGCAGAGAGCACCGCGATCTGCCGGCGCTGTGCAGGCTGTAAAGGAAAGAGGGCTACCACTAGGATGTGCTGCAAATACAGGTTTCCAGGCGTCGACGGTAAGCTCCGGCTAAGCTCGTTGAGCTACAACTGTTCTCTGGGCGAGACTTAGCTGAGAAGCTTTCCCTTCAGATTCACGCTACAGGGCAGAGCGAATGTGCTGCTCCCTAGCGCTGAGAGAGAAAGTGCAGAGCCCAGGCGTGTTTGGGCAGAGGCAGCAGGCTGGAGCATTTCTCTGCCGGCACCGTGCTCTCTGGGCGACAAGTAGACACCGCTTCCACTCCGGCACAATGAAGGCGCAGAGCACGGAGCTGCTATGCGCACGGCACAGGCTGCAAGAGGAAGCGTGGCTGCCTCTCGCTTGTGTGCGGATTCACGTTAGCACTTGCAAACAGAAAGTTCCACCTGCGGCTACTTGTGCTGCTACCTAGTTCTCTTCCAGCTTTCCCTGGAAAGCATTGTGCCCAGCTTTATGCTCGGAGATGCAGAGCTGACAGTGGTAGATGCAGCGGAGACTGGAAATACAGAGTGCAGCCGAGAGTTGCTGCTGCTTTGACGTGAGGCAAGGGGAGAGTGCAGCCCAGCAGAGGCTTTGACTGCTGGAGCCTTTTTCTTTGGCAGCAGCTGCAAGGGAGCTCTCTGGCAAGGGAGCTGCGAGAGTGGAGAAGGGGACGGTCGGTCTATGGGAGAAGGAAGCTGCCGAGGCGCAGTGTGTTGTGCTCAGTTTCAAGGCTGCCTGGAGGAGGGGGGTGCTTGAAGAACGCCTTCTTTCTGGACGCCTCCTTCTGCCTGTGCTCCAGCTGCATGCACTCTGCAGCACGGAAGGTTTAGGAAGCTGCTTCTGGCCAGCTTGTGTCCACGAGTGCAAGGGCTGCGCCTTCCTTTCGGAAGCAGCCAGAGCCTTCTCAGCTGCAGCTGCTTGTGAAGCAGCTCTTGGCTGGACATTTGAAATTGGCTCCCCTCAGTGCATGAGCCCGTGCCCAGCTGCTTGCTTCTTCGCCTTCTGTGCTCTGGAGAGAAGTGAAGCCCAGGCATGGCTTGGAGCTTTGCTGCTCTTCAGCGTGAACACTGCACGCAGCCACAGTGTGCTGTGCAGGGATTTTCCTCAGCTCAACGTACAACAAGCATTTTCTTGCTGTTTCACCGAGTCCAAGCTGTCCGTGGAGCTCTCGCTCAGCGAAAAGCGTTTGGAGAGAAACACTTGCTGCAGTAGCTTTTCGCTGGGCAAGGCTTTCAACACAGCACCCCAATTCGGGCAAGGAGCAGGAGAAAGGAAGAGCATCTTTTCGTCCTGCCACGTTCTTCTGGGCGACACGCCTATCCGCCTCTTGGCTCCCTGCAAGGCTGTAAGCACGGCAGCGGTACTTGGAAGTGAGAAGGCAGGTGCAGAGAGCACCGCGATCTGCCGGCGCTGTGCAGGCTGTAAAGGAAAGAGGGCTACCACTAGGATGTGCTGCAAATACAGGTTTCCAGGCGTCGACGGTAAGCTCCGGCTAAGCTCGTTGAGCTACAACTGTTCTCTGGGCGAGACTTAGCTGAGAAGCTTTCCCTTCCGATTCACGCTACAGGGCAGAGCGAATGTGCTGCTCCCTAGCGCTGAGAGAGAAAGTGCAGAGCCCAGGCGTGTTTGGGCAGAGGCAGCAGGCTGGAGCATTTCTCTGCCGGCACCGTGCTCTCTGGGCGACAAGTAGACACCGCTTCCACTCCGGCACAATGAAGGCGCAGAGCACGGAGCTGCTATGCGCACGGCACAGGCTGCAAGAGGAAGCGTGGCTGCCTCTCGCTTGTGTGCGGATTCACGTTAGCACTTGCAAACAGAAAGTTCCACCTGCGGCTACTTGTGCTGCTACCTAGTTCTCTTCCAGCTTTCCCTGGAAAGCATTGTGCCCAGCTTTATGCTCGGAGATGCAGAGCTGACAGTGGTAGATGCAGCGGAGACTGGAAATACAGAGTGCAGCCGAGAGTTGCTGCTGCTTTGACGTGAGGCAAGGGGAAATGAAAGTGCAGCCCAGCAGAGGCTTTGACTGCTGGAGCCTTTTTCTTTGGCAGCAGCTGCAAGGGAGCTCTCTGGCAAGGGAGCTGCGAGAGTGGAGAAGGGGACGGTCGGTCTATGGGAGAAGGAAGCTGCCGAGGCGCAGTGTGTTGTGCTCAGTTTCAAGGCTGCCTGGAGGAGGGGGGTGCTTGAAGAACGCCTTCTTTCTGGACGCCTCCTTCTGCCTGTGCTCCAGCTGCATGCACTCTGCAGCACGGAAGGTTTAGGAAGCTGCTTCTGGCCAGCTTGTGTCCACGAGTGCAAGGGCTGCGCCTTCCTTTCGGAAGCAGCCAGAGCCTTCTCAGCTGCAGCTGCTTGTGAAGCAGCTCTTGGCTGGACATTTGAAATTGGCTCCCCTCAGTGCATGAGCCCGTGCCCAGCTGCTTGCTTCTTCGCCTTCTGTGCTCTGGAGAGAAGTGAAGCCCAGGCATGGCTTGGAGCTTTGCTGCTCTTCAGCGTGAACACTGCACGCAGCCACAGTGTGCTGTGCAGGGATTTTCCTCAGCTCAACGTACAACAAGCATTTTCTTGCTGTTTCACCGAGTCCAAGCTGTCCGTGGAGCTCTCGCTCAGCGAAAAGCGTTTGGAGAGAAACACTTGCTGCAGTAGCTTTTCGCTGGGCAAGGCTTTCAACACAGCACCCCAATTCGGGCAAGGAGCAGGAGAAAGGAAGAGCATCTTTTCGTCCTGCCACGTTCTTCTGGGCGACACGCCTATCCGCCTCTTGGCTCCCTGCAAGGCTGTAAGCACGGCAGCGGTACTTGGAAGTGAGAAGGCAGGTGCAGAGAGCACCGCGATCTGCCGGCGCTGTGCAGGCTGTAAAGGAAAGAGGGCTACCACTAGGATGTGCTGCAAATACAGGTTTCCAGGCGTCGACGGTAAGCTCCGGCTAAGCTCGTTGAGCTACAACTGTTCTCTGGGCGAGACTTAGCTGAGAAGCTTTCCCTTCAGATTCACGCTACAGGGCAGAGCGAATGTGCTGCTCCCTAGCGCTGAGAGAGAAAGTGCAGAGCCCAGGCGTGTTTGGGCAGAGGCAGCAGGCTGGAGCATTTCTCTGCCGGCACCGTGCTCTCTGGGCGACAAGTAGACACCGCTTCCACTCCGGCACAATGAAGGCGCAGAGCACGGAGCTGCTATGCGCACGGCACAGGCTGCAAGAGGAAGCGTGGCTGCCTCTCGCTTGTGTGCGGATTCACGTTAGCACTTGCAAACAGAAAGTTCCACCTGCGGCTACTTGTGCTGCTACCTAGTTCTCTTCCAGCTTTCCCTGGAAAGCATTGTGCCCAGCTTTATGCTCGGAGATGCAGAGCTGACAGTGGTAGATGCAGCGGAGACTGGAAATACAGAGTGCAGCCGAGAGTTGCTGCTGCTTTGACGTGAGGCAAGGGGAGAGTGCAGCCCAGCAGAGGCTTTGACTGCTGGAGCCTTTTTCTTTGGCAGCAGCTGCAAGGGAGCTCTCTGGCAAGGGAGCTGCGAGAGTGGAGAAGGGGACGGTCGGTCTATGGGAGAAGGAAGCTGCCGAGGCGCAGTGTGTTGTGCTCAGTTTCAAGGCTGCCTGGAGGAGGGGGGTGCTTGAAGAACGCCTTCTTTCTGGACGCCTCCTTCTGCCTGTGCTCCAGCTGCATGCACTCTGCAGCACGGAAGGTTTAGGAAGCTGCTTCTGGCCAGCTTGTGTCCACGAGTGCAAGGGCTGCGCCTTCCTTTCGGAAGCAGCCAGAGCCTTCTCAGCTGCAGCTGCTTGTGAAGCAGCTCTTGGCTGGACATTTGAAATTGGCTCCCCTCAGTGCATGAGCCCGTGCCCAGCTGCTTGCTTCTTCGCCTTCTGTGCTCTGGAGAGAAGTGAAGCCCAGGCATGGCTTGGAGCTTTGCTGCTCTTCAGCGTGAACACTGCACGCAGCCACAGTGTGCTGTGCAGGGATTTTCCTCAGCTCAACGTACAACAAGCATTTTCTTGCTGTTTCACCGAGTCCAAGCTGTCCGTGGAGCTCTCGCTCAGCGAAAAGCGTTTGGAGAGAAACACTTGCTGCAGTAGCTTTTCGCTGGGCAAGGCTTTCAACACAGCACCCCAATTCGGGCAAGGAGCAGGAGAAAGGAAGAGCATCTTTTCGTCCTGCCACGTTCTTCTGGGCGACACGCCTATCCGCCTCTTGGCTCCCTGCAAGGCTGTAAGCACGGCAGCGGTACTTGGAAGTGAGAAGGCAGGTGCAGAGAGCACCGCGATCTGCCGGCGCTGTGCAGGCTGTAAAGGAAAGAGGGCTACCACTAGGATGTGCTGCAAATACAGGTTTCCAGGCGTCGACGGTAAGCTCCGGCTAAGCTCGTTGAGCTACAACTGTTCTCTGGGCGAGACTTAGCTGAGAAGCTTTCCCTTCAGATTCACGCTACAGGGCAGAGCGAATGTGCTGCTCCCTAGCGCTGAGAGAGAAAGTGCAGAGCCCAGGCGTGTTTGGGCAGAGGCAGCAGGCTGGAGCATTTCTCTGCCGGCACCGTGCTCTCTGGGCGACAAGTAGACACCGCTTCCACTCCGGCACAATGAAGGCGCAGAGCACGGAGCTGCTATGCGCACGGCACAGGCTGCAAGAGGAAGCGTGGCTGCCTCTCGCTTGTGTGCGGATTCACGTTAGCACTTGCAAACAGAAAGTTCCACCTGCGGCTACTTGTGCTGCTACCTAGTTCTCTTCCAGCTTTCCCTGGAAAGCATTGTGCCCAGCTTTATGCTCGGAGATGCAGAGCTGACAGTGGTAGATGCAGCGGAGACTGGAAATACAGAGTGCAGCCGAGAGTTGCTGCTGCTTTGACGTGAGGCAAGGGGAGAGTGCAGCCCAGCAGAGGCTTTGACTGCTGGAGCCTTTTTCTTTGGCAGCAGCTGCAAGGGAGCTCTCTGGCAAGGGAGCTGCGAGAGTGGAGAAGGGGACGGTCGGTCTATGGGAGAAGGAAGCTGCCGAGGCGCAGTGTGTTGTGCTCAGTTTCAAGGCTGCCTGGAGGAGGGGGGTGCTTGAAGAACGCCTTCTTTCTGGACGCCTCCTTCTGCCTGTGCTCCAGCTGCATGCACTCTGCAGCACGGAAGGTTTAGGAAGCTGCTTCTGGCCAGCTTGTGTCCACGAGTGCAAGGGCTGCGCCTTCCTTTCGGAAGCAGCCAGAGCCTTCTCAGCTGCAGCTGCTTGTGAAGCAGCTCTTGGCTGGACATTTGAAATTGGCTGCCCTGAGTACATGAGCCCGTGCCCAGCTGCTTGCTTCTTCGCCTTCTGTGCTCTGGAGAGAAGTGAAGCCCAGGCATGGCTTGGAGCTTTGCTGCTCTTCAGCGTGAACACTGCACGCAGCCACAGTGTGCTGTGCAGGGATTTTCCTCAGCTCAACGTACAACAAGCATTTTCTTGCTGTTTCACCGAGTCCAAGCTGTCCGTGGAGCTCTCGCTCAGCGAAAAGCGTTTGGAGAGAAACACTTGCTGCAGTAGCTTTTCGCTGGGCAAGGCTTTCAACACAGCACCCCAATTCGGGCAAGGAGCAGGAGAAAGGAAGAGCATCTTTTCGTCCTGCCACGTTCTTCTGGGCGACACGCCTATCCGCCTCTTGGCTCCCTGCAAGGCTGTAAGCACGGCAGCGGTACTTGGAAGTGAGAAGGCAGGTGCAGAGAGCACCGCGATCTGCCGGCGCTGTGCAGGCTGTAAAGGAAAGAGGGCTACCACTAGGATGTGCTGCAAATACAGGTTTCCAGGCGTCGACGGTAAGCTCCGGCTAAGCTCGTTGAGCTACAACTGTTCTCTGGGCGAGACTTAGCTGAGAAGCTTTCCCTTCCGATTCACGCTACAGGGCAGAGCGAATGTGCTGCTCCCTAGCGCTGAGAGAGAAAGTGCAGAGCCCAGGCGTGTTTGGGCAGAGGCAGCAGGCTGGAGCATTTCTCTGCCGGCACCGTGCTCTCTGGGCGACAAGTAGACACCGCTTCCACTCCGGCACAATGAAGGCGCAGAGCACGGAGCTGCTATGCGCACGGCACAGGCTGCAAGAGGAAGCGTGGCTGCCTCTCGCTTGTGTGCGGATTCACGTTAGCACTTGCAAACAGAAAGTTCCACCTGCGGCTACTTGTGCTGCTACCTAGTTCTCTTCCAGCTTTCCCTGGAAAGCATTGTGCCCAGCTTTATGCTCGGAGATGCAGAGCTGACAGTGGTAGATGCAGCGGAGACTGGAAATACAGAGTGCAGCCGAGAGTTGCTGCTGCTTTGACGTGAGGCAAGGGGAGAGTGCAGCCCAGCAGAGGCTTTGACTGCTGGAGCCTTTTTCTTTGGCAGCAGCTGCAAGGGAGCTCTCTGGCAAGGGAGCTGCGAGAGTGGAGAAGGGGACGGTCGGTCTATGGGAGAAGGAAGCTGCCGAGGCGCAGTGTGTTGTGCTCAGTTTCAAGGCTGCCTGGAGGAGGGGGGTGCTTGAAGAACGCCTTCTTTCTGGACGCCTCCTTCTGCCTGTGCTCCAGCTGCATGCACTCTGCAGCACGGAAGGTTTAGGAAGCTGCTTCTGGCCAGCTTGTGTCCACGAGTGCAAGGGCTGCGCCTTCCTTTCGGAAGCAGCCAGAGCCTTCTCAGCTGCAGCTGCTTGTGAAGCAGCTCTTGGCTGGACATTTGAAATTGGCTGCCCTGAGTACATGAGCCCGTGCCCAGCTGCTTGCTTCTTCGCCTTCTGTGCTCTGGAGAGAAGTGAAGCCCAGGCATGGCTTGGAGCTTTGCTGCTCTTCAGCGTGAACACTGCACGCAGCCACAGTGTGCTGTGCAGGGATTTTCCTCAGCTCAACGTACAACAAGCATTTTCTTGCTGTTTCACCGAGTCCAAGCTGTCCGTGGAGCTCTCGCTCAGCGAAAAGCGTTTGGAGAGAAACACTTGCTGCAGTAGCTTTTCGCTGGGCAAGGCTTTCAACACAGCACCCCAATTCGGGCAAGGAGCAGGAGAAAGGAAGAGCATCTTTTCGTCCTGCCACGTTCTTCTGGGCGACACGCCTATCCGCCTCTTGGCTCCCTGCAAGGCTGTAAGCACGGCAGCGGTACTTGGAAGTGAGAAGGCAGGTGCAGAGAGCACCGCGATCTGCCGGCGCTGTGCAGGCTGTAAAGGAAAGAGGGCTACCACTAGGATGTGCTGCAAATACAGGTTTCCAGGCGTCGACGGTAAGCTCCGGCTAAGCTCGTTGAGCTACAACTGTTCTCTGGGCGAGACTTAGCTGAGAAGCTTTCCCTTCCGATTCACGCTACAGGGCAGAGCGAATGTGCTGCTCCCTAGCGCTGAGAGAGAAAGTGCAGAGCCCAGGCGTGTTTGGGCAGAGGCAGCAGGCTGGAGCATTTCTCTGCCGGCACCGTGCTCTCTGGGCGACAAGTAGACACCGCTTCCACTCCGGCACAATGAAGGCGCAGAGCACGGAGCTGCTATGCGCACGGCACAGGCTGCAAGAGGAAGCGTGGCTGCCTCTCGCTTGTGTGCGGATTCACGTTAGCACTTGCAAACAGAAAGTTCCACCTGCGGCTACTTGTGCTGCTACCTAGTTCTCTTCCAGCTTTCCCTGGAAAGCATTGTGCCCAGCTTTATGCTCGGAGATGCAGAGCTGACAGTGGTAGATGCAGCGGAGACTGGAAATACAGAGTGCAGCCGAGAGTTGCTGCTGCTTTGACGTGAGGCAAGGGGAGAGTGCAGCCCAGCAGAGGCTTTGACTGCTGGAGCCTTTTTCTTTGGCAGCAGCTGCAAGGGAGCTCTCTGGCAAGGGAGCTGCGAGAGTGGAGAAGGGGACGGTCGGTCTATGGGAGAAGGAAGCTGCCGAGGTGCAGTGTGTTGTGCTCAGTTTCAAGGCTGCCTGGAGGAGGGGGGTGCTTGAAGAACGCCTTCTTTCTGGACGCCTCCTTCTGCCTGTGCTCCAGCTGCATGCACTCTGCAGCACGGAAGGTTTAGGAAGCTGCTTCTGGCCAGCTTGTGTCCACGAGTGCAAGGGCTGCGCCTTCCTTTCGGAAGCAGCCAGAGCCTTCTCAGCTGCAGCTGCTTGTGAAGCAGCTCTTGGCTGGACATTTGAAATTGGCTCCCCTCAGTGCATGAGCCCGTGCCCAGCTGCTTGCTTCTTCGCCTTCTGTGCTCTGGAGAGAAGTGAAGCCCAGGCATGGCTTGGAGCTTTGCTGCTCTTCAGCGTGAACACTGCACGCAGCCACAGTGTGCTGTGCAGGGATTTTCCTCAGCTCAACGTACAACAAGCATTTTCTTGCTGTTTCACCGAGTCCAAGCTGTCCGTGGAGCTCTCGCTCAGCGAAAAGCGTTTGGAGAGAAACACTTGCTGCAGTAGCTTTTCGCTGGGCAAGGCTTTCAACACAGCACCCCAATTCGGGCAAGGAGCAGGAGAAAGGAAGAGCATCTTTTCGTCCTGCCACGTTCTTCTGGGCGACACGCCTATCCGCCTCTTGGCTCCCTGCAAGGCTGTAAGCACGGCAGCGGTACTTGGAAGTGAGAAGGCAGGTGCAGAGAGCACCGCGATCTGCCGGCGCTGTGCAGGCTGTAAAGGAAAGAGGGCTACCACTAGGATGTGCTGCAAATACAGGTTTCCAGGCGTCGACGGTAAGCTCCGGCTAAGCTCGTTGAGCTACAACTGTTCTCTGGGCGAGACTTAGCTGAGAAGCTTTCCCTTCCGATTCACGCTACAGGGCAGAGCGAATGTGCTGCTCCCTAGCGCTGAGAGAGAAAGTGCAGAGCCCAGGCGTGTTTGGGCAGAGGCAGCAGGCTGGAGCATTTCTCTGCCGGCACCGTGCTCTCTGGGCGACAAGTAGACACCGCTTCCACTCCGGCACAATGAAGGCGCAGAGCACGGAGCTGCTATGCGCACGGCACAGGCTGCAAGAGGAAGCGTGGCTGCCTCTCGCTTGTGTGCGGATTCACGTTAGCACTTGCAAACAGAAAGTTCCACCTGCGGCTACTTGTGCTGCTACCTAGTTCTCTTCCAGCTTTCCCTGGAAAGCATTGTGCCCAGCTTTATGCTCGGAGATGCAGAGCTGACAGTGGTAGATGCAGCGGAGACTGGAAATACAGAGTGCAGCCGAGAGTTGCTGCTGCTTTGACGTGAGGCAAGGGGAGAGTGCAGCCCAGCAGAGGCTTTGACTGCTGGAGCCTTTTTCTTTGGCAGCAGCTGCAAGGGAGCTCTCTGGCAAGGGAGCTGCGAGAGTGGAGAAGGGGACGGTCGGTCTATGGGAGAAGGAAGCTGCCGAGGTGCAGTGTGTTGTGCTCAGTTTCAAGGCTGCCTGGAGGAGGGGGGTGCTTGAAGAACGCCTTCTTTCTGGACGCCTCCTTCTGCCTGTGCTCCAGCTGCATGCACTCTGCAGCACGGAAGGTTTAGGAAGCTGCTTCTGGCCAGCTTGTGTCCACGAGTGCAAGGGCTGCGCCTTCCTTTCGGAAGCAGCCAGAGCCTTCTCAGCTGCAGCTGCTTGTGAAGCAGCTCTTGGCTGGACATTTGAAATTGGCTGCCCTCAGTGCATGAGCCCGTGCCCAGCTGCTTGCTTCTTCGCCTTCTGTGCTCTGGAGAGAAGTGAAGCCCAGGCATGGCTTGGAGCTTTGCTGCTCTTCAGCGTGAACACTGCACGCAGCCACAGTGTGCTGTGCAGGGATTTTCCTCAGCTCAACGTACAACAAGCATTTTCTTGCTGTTTCACCGAGTCCAAGCTGTCCGTGGAGCTCTCGCTCAGCGAAAAGCGTTTGGAGAGAAACACTTGCTGCAGTAGCTTTTCGCTGGGCAAGGCTTTCAACACAGCACCCCAATTCGGGCAAGGAGCAGGAGAAAGGAAGAGCATCTTTTCGTCCTGCCACGTTCTTCTGGGCGACACGCCTATCCGCCTCTTGGCTCCCTGCAAGGCTGTAAGCACGGCAGCGGTACTTGGAAGTGAGAAGGCAGGTGCAGAGAGCACCGCGATCTGCCGGCGCTGTGCAGGCTGTAAAGGAAAGAGGGCTACCACTAGGATGTGCTGCAAATACAGGTTTCCAGGCGTCGACGGTAAGCTCCGGCTAAGCTCGTTGAGCTACAACTGTTCTCTGGGCGAGACTTAGCTGAGAAGCTTTCCCTTCAGATTCACGCTACAGGGCAGAGCGAATGTGCTGCTCCCTAGCGCTGAGAGAGAAAGTGCAGAGCCCAGGCGTGTTTGGGCAGAGGCAGCAGGCTGGAGCATTTCTCTGCCGGCACCGTGCTCTCTGGGCGACAAGTAGACACCGCTTCCACTCCGGCACAATGAAGGCGCAGAGCACGGAGCTGCTATGCGCACGGCACAGGCTGCAAGAGGAAGCGTGGCTGCCTCTCGCTTGTGTGCGGATTCACGTTAGTACTTGCAAACAGAAAGTTCCACCTGCGGCTACTTGTGCTGCTACCTAGTTCTCTTCCAGCTTTCCCTGGAAAGCATTGTGCCCAGCTTTATGCTCGGAGATGCAGAGCTGACAGTGGTAGATGCAGCGGAGACTGGAAGTACAGAGTGCAGCCGAGAGTTGCTGCTGCTTTGACGTGAGGCAAGGGGAGAGTGCAGCCCAGCAGAGGCTTTGACTGCTGGAGCCTTTTTCTTTGGCAGCAGCTGCAAGGGAGCTCTCTGGCAAGGGAGCTGCGAGAGTGGAGAAGGGGACGGTCGGTCTATGGGAGAAGGAAGCTGCCGAGGCGCAGTGTGTTGTGCTCAGTTTCAAGGCTGCCTGGAGGAGGGGGGTGCTTGAAGAACGCCTTCTTTCTGGACGCCTCCTTCTGCCTGTGCTCCAGCTGCATGCACTCTGCAGCACGGAAGGTTTAGGAAGCTGCTTCTGGCCAGCTTGTGTCCACGAGTGCAAGGGCTGCGCCTTCCTTTCGGAAGCAGCCAGAGCCTTCTCAGCTGCAGCTGCTTGTGAAGCAGCTCTTGGCTGGACATTTGAAATTGGCTGCCCTGAGTACATGAGCCCGTGCCCAGCTGCTTGCTTCTTCGCCTTCTGTGCTCTGGAGAGAAGTGAAGCCCAGGCATGGCTTGGAGCTTTGCTGCTCTTCAGCGTGAACACTGCACGCAGCCACAGTGTGCTGTGCAGGGATTTTCCTCAGCTCAACGTACAACAAGCATTTTCTTGCTGTTTCACCGAGTCCAAGCTGTCCGTGGAGCTCTCGCTCAGCGAAAAGCGTTTGGAGAGAAACACTTGCTGCAGTAGCTTTTCGCTGGGCAAGGCTTTCAACACAGCACCCCAATTCGGGCAAGGAGCAGGAGAAAGGAAGAGCATCTTTTCGTCCTGCCACGTTCTTCTGGGCGACACGCCTATCCGCCTCTTGGCTCCCTGCAAGGCTGTAAGCACGGCAGCGGTACTTGGAAGTGAGAAGGCAGGTGCAGAGAGCACCGCGATCTGCCGGCGCTGTGCAGGCTGTAAAGGAAAGAGGGCTACCACTAGGATGTGCTGCAAATACAGGTTTCCAGGCGTCGACGGTAAGCTCCGGCTAAGCTCGTTGAGCTACAACTGTTCTCTGGGCGAGACTTAGCTGAGAAGCTTTCCCTTCAGATTCACGCTACAGGGCAGAGCGAATGTGCTGCTCCCTAGCGCTGAGAGAGAAAGTGCAGAGCCCAGGCGTGTTTGGGCAGAGGCAGCAGGCTGGAGCATTTCTCTGGCGGCACCGTGCTCTCTGGGCGACAAGTAGACACCGCTTCCACTCCGGCACAATGAAGGCGCAGAGCACGGAGCTGCTATGCGCACGGCACAGGCTGCAAGAGGAAGCGTGGCTGCCTCTCGCTTGTGTGCGGATTCACGTTAGCACTTGCAAACAGAAAGTTCCACCTGCGGCTACTTGTGCTGCTACCTAGTTCTCTTCCAGCTTTCCCTGGAAAGCATTGTGCCCAGCTTTATGCTCGGAGATGCAGAGCTGACAGTGGTAGATGCAGCGGAGACTGGAAATACAGAGTGCAGCCGAGAGTTGCTGCTGCTTTGACGTGAGGCAAGGGGAGAGTGCAGCCCAGCAGAGGCTTTGACTGCTGGAGCCTTTTTCTTTGGCAGCAGCTGCAAGGGAGCTCTCTGGCAAGGGAGCTGCGAGAGTGGAGAAGGGGACGGTCGGTCTATGGGAGAAGGAAGCTGCCGAGGCGCAGTGTGTTGTGCTCAGTTTCAAGGCTGCCTGGAGGAGGGGGGTGCTTGAAGAACGCCTTCTTTCTGGACGCCTCCTTCTGCCTGTGCTCCAGCTGCATGCACTCTGCAGCACGGAAGGTTTAGGAAGCTGCTTCTGGCCAGCTTGTGTCCACGAGTGCAAGGGCTGCGCCTTCCTTTCGGAAGCAGCCAGAGCCTTCTCAGCTGCAGCTGCTTGTGAAGCAGCTCTTGGCTGGACATTTGAAATTGGCTGCCCTCAGTGCATGAGCCCGTGCCCAGCTGCTTGCTTCTTCGCCTTCTGTGCTCTGGAGAGAAGTGAAGCCCAGGCATGGCTTGGAGCTTTGCTGCTCTTCAGCGTGAACACTGCACGCAGCCACAGTGTGCTGTGCAGGGATTTTCCTCAGCTCAACGTACAACAAGCATTTTCTTGCTGTTTCACCGAGTCCAAGCTGTCCGTGGAGCTCTCGCTCAGCGAAAAGCGTTTGGAGAGAAACACTTGCTGCAGTAGCTTTTCGCTGGGCAAGGCTTTCAACACAGCACCCCAATTCGGGCAAGGAGCAGGAGAAAGGAAGAGCATCTTTTCGTCCTGCCACGTTCTTCTGGGCGACACGCCTATCCGCCTCTTGGCTCCCTGCAAGGCTGTAAGCACGGCAGCGGTACTTGGAAGTGAGAAGGCAGGTGCAGAGAGCACCGCGATCTGCCGGCGCTGTGCAGGCTGTAAAGGAAAGAGGGCTACCACTAGGATGTGCTGCAAATACAGGTTTCCAGGCGTCGACGGTAAGCTCCGGCTAAGCTCGTTGAGCTACAACTGTTCTCTGGGCGAGACTTAGCTGAGAAGCTTTCCCTTCAGATTCACGCTACAGGGCAGAGCGAATGTGCTGCTCCCTAGCGCTGAGAGAGAAAGTGCAGAGCCCAGGCGTGTTTGGGCAGAGGCAGCAGGCTGGAGCATTTCTCTGCCGGCACCGTGCTCTCTGGGCGACAAGTAGACACCGCTTCCACTCCGGCACAATGAAGGCGCAGAGCACGGAGCTGCTATGCGCACGGCACAGGCTGCAAGAGGAAGCGTGGCTGCCTCTCGCTTGTGTGCGGATTCACGTTAGCACTTGCAAACAGAAAGTTCCACCTGCGGCTACTTGTGCTGCTACCTAGTTCTCTTCCAGCTTTCCCTGGAAAGCATTGTGCCCAGCTTTATGCTCGGAGATGCAGAGCTGACAGTGGTAGATGCAGCGGAGACTGGAAATACAGAGTGCAGCCGAGAGTTGCTGCTGCTTTGACGTGAGGCAAGGGGAGAGTGCAGCCCAGCAGAGGCTTTGACTGCTGGAGCCTTTTTCTTTGGCAGCAGCTGCAAGGGAGCTCTCTGGCAAGGGAGCTGCGAGAGTGGAGAAGGGGACGGTCGGTCTATGGGAGAAGGAAGCTGCCGAGGCGCAGTGTGTTGTGCTCAGTTTCAAGGCTGCCTGGAGGAGGGGGGTGCTTGAAGAACGCCTTCTTTCTGGACGCCTCCTTCTGCCTGTGCTCCAGCTGCATGCACTCTGCAGCACGGAAGGTTTAGGAAGCTGCTTCTGGCCAGCTTGTGTCCACGAGTGCAAGGGCTGCGCCTTCCTTTCGGAAGCAGCCAGAGCCTTCTCAGCTGCAGCTGCTTGTGAAGCAGCTCTTGGCTGGACATTTGAAATTGGCTCCCCTGAGTACACGAGCCCGTGCCCAGCTGCTTGCTTCTTCGCCTTCTGTGCTCTGGAGAGAAGTGAAGCCCAGGCATGGCTTGGAGCTTTGCTGCTCTTCAGCGTGAACACTGCACGCAGCCACAGTGTGCTGTGCAGGGATTTTCCTCAGCTCAACGTACAACAAGCATTTTCTTGCTGTTTCACCGAGTCCAAGCTGTCCGTGGAGCTCTCGCTCAGCGAAAAGCGTTTGGAGAGAAACACTTGCTGCAGTAGCTTTTCGCTGGGCAAGGCTTTCAACACAGCACCCCAATTCGGGCAAGGAGCAGGAGAAAGGAAGAGCATCTTTTCGTCCTGCCACGTTCTTCTGGGCGACACGCCTATCCGCCTCTTGGCTCCCTGCAAGGCTGTAAGCACGGCAGCGGTACTTGGAAGTGAGAAGGCAGGTGCAGAGAGCACCGCGATCTGCCGGCGCTGTGCAGGCTGTAAAGGAAAGAGGGCTACCACTAGGATGTGCTGCAAATACAGGTTTCCAGGCGTCGACGGTAAGCTCCGGCTAAGCTCGTTGAGCTACAACTGTTCTCTGGGCGAGACTTAGCTGAGAAGCTTTCCCTTCCGATTCACGCTACAGGGCAGAGCGAATGTGCTGCTCCCTAGCGCTGAGAGAGAAAGTGCAGAGCCCAGGCGTGTTTGGGCAGAGGCAGCAGGCTGGAGCATTTCTCTGCCGGCACCGTGCTCTCTGGGCGACAAGTAGACACCGCTTCCACTCCGGCACAATGAAGGCGCAGAGCACGGAGCTGCTATGCGCACGGCACAGGCTGCAAGAGGAAGCGTGGCTGCCTCTCGCTTGTGTGCGGATTCACGTTAGTACTTGCAAACAGAAAGTTCCACCTGCGGCTACTTGTGCTGCTACCTAGTTCTCTTCCAGCTTTCCCTGGAAAGCATTGTGCCCAGCTTTATGCTCGGAGATGCAGAGCTGACAGTGGTAGATGCAGCGGAGACTGGAAGTACAGAGTGCAGCCGAGAGTTGCTGCTGCTTTGACGTGAGGCAAGGGGAGAGTGCAGCCCAGCAGAGGCTTTGACTGCTGGAGCCTTTTTCTTTGGCAGCAGCTGCAAGGGAGCTCTCTGGCAAGGGAGCTGCGAGAGTGGAGAAGGGGACGGTCGGTCTATGGGAGAAGGAAGCTGCCGAGGCGCAGTGTGTTGTGCTCAGTTTCAAGGCTGCCTGGAGGAGGGGGGTGCTTGAAGAACGCCTTCTTTCTGGACGCCTCCTTCTGCCTGTGCTCCAGCTGCATGCACTCTGCAGCACGGAAGGTTTAGGAAGCTGCTTCTGGCCAGCTTGTGTCCACGAGTGCAAGGGCTGCGCCTTCCTTTCGGAAGCAGCCAGAGCCTTCTCAGCTGCAGCTGCTTGTGAAGCAGCTCTTGGCTGGACATTTGAAATTGGCTGCCCTGAGTACATGAGCCCGTGCCCAGCTGCTTGCTTCTTCGCCTTCTGTGCTCTGGAGAGAAGTGAAGCCCAGGCATGGCTTGGAGCTTTGCTGCTCTTCAGCGTGAACACTGCACGCAGCCACAGTGTGCTGTGCAGGGATTTTCCTCAGCTCAACGTACAACAAGCATTTTCTTGCTGTTTCACCGAGTCCAAGCTGTCCGTGGAGCTCTCGCTCAGCGAAAAGCGTTTGGAGAGAAACACTTGCTGCAGTAGCTTTTCGCTGGGCAAGGCTTTCAACACAGCACCCCAATTCGGGCAAGGAGCAGGAGAAAGGAAGAGCATCTTTTCGTCCTGCCACGTTCTTCTGGGCGACACGCCTATCCGCCTCTTGGCTCCCTGCAAGGCTGTAAGCACGGCAGCGGTACTTGGAAGTGAGAAGGCAGGTGCAGAGAGCACCGCGATCTGCCGGCGCTGTGCAGGCTGTAAAGGAAAGAGGGCTACCACTAGGATGTGCTGCAAATACAGGTTTCCAGGCGTCGACGGTAAGCTCCGGCTAAGCTCGTTGAGCTACAACTGTTCTCTGGGCGAGACTTAGCTGAGAAGCTTTCCCTTCAGATTCACGCTACAGGGCAGAGCGAATGTGCTGCTCCCTAGCGCTGAGAGAGAAAGTGCAGAGCCCAGGCGTGTTTGGGCAGAGGCAGCAGGCTGGAGCATTTCTCTGCCGGCACCGTGCTCTCTGGGCGACAAGTAGACACCGCTTCCACTCCGGCACAATGAAGGCGCAGAGCACGGAGCTGCTATGCGCACGGCACAGGCTGCAAGAGGAAGCGTGGCTGCCTCTCGCTTGTGTGCGGATTCACGTTAGCACTTGCAAACAGAAAGTTCCACCTGCGGCTACTTGTGCTGCTACCTAGTTCTCTTCCAGCTTTCCCTGGAAAGCATTGTGCCCAGCTTTATGCTCGGAGATGCAGAGCTGACAGTGGTAGATGCAGCGGAGACTGGAAGTACAGAGTGCAGCCGAGAGTTGCTGCTGCTTTGACGTGAGGCAAGGGGAGAGTGCAGCCCAGCAGAGGCTTTGACTGCTGGAGCCTTTTTCTTTGGCAGCAGCTGCAAGGGAGCTCTCTGGCAAGGGAGCTGCGAGAGTGGAGAAGGGGACGGTCGGTCTATGGGAGAAGGAAGCTGCCGAGGCGCAGTGTGTTGTGCTCAGTTTCAAGGCTGCCTGGAGGAGGGGGGTGCTTGAAGAACGCCTTCTTTCTGGACGCCTCCTTCTGCCTGTGCTCCAGCTGCATGCACTCTGCAGCACGGAAGGTTTAGGAAGCTGCTTCTGGCCAGCTTGTGTCCACGAGTGCAAGGGCTGCGCCTTCCTTTCGGAAGCAGCCAGAGCCTTCTCAGCTGCAGCTGCTTGTGAAGCAGCTCTTGGCTGGACATTTGAAATTGGCTGCCCTCAGTGCATGAGCCCGTGCCCAGCTGCTTGCTTCTTCGCCTTCTGTGCTCTGGAGAGAAGTGAAGCCCAGGCATGGCTTGGAGCTTTGCTGCTCTTCAGCGTGAACACTGCACGCAGCCACAGTGTGCTGTGCAGGGATTTTCCTCAGCTCAACGTACAACAAGCATTTTCTTGCTGTTTCACCGAGTCCAAGCTGTCCGTGGAGCTCTCGCTCAGCGAAAAGCGTTTGGAGAGAAACACTTGCTGCAGTAGCTTTTCGCTGGGCAAGGCTTTCAACACAGCACCCCAATTCGGGCAAGGAGCAGGAGAAAGGAAGAGCATCTTTTCGTCCTGCCACGTTCTTCTGGGCGACACGCCTATCCGCCTCTTGGCTCCCTGCAAGGCTGTAAGCACGGCAGCGGTACTTGGAAGTGAGAAGGCAGGTGCAGAGAGCACCGCGATCTGCCGGCGCTGTGCAGGCTGTAAAGGAAAGAGGGCTACCACTAGGATGTGCTGCAAATACAGGTTTCCAGGCGTCGACGGTAAGCTCCGGCTAAGCTCGTTGAGCTACAACTGTTCTCTGGGCGAGACTTAGCTGAGAAGCTTTCCCTTCAGATTCACGCTACAGGGCAGAGCGAATGTGCTGCTCCCTAGCGCTGAGAGAGAAAGTGCAGAGCCCAGGCGTGTTTGGGCAGAGGCAGCAGGCTGGAGCATTTCTCTGCCGGCACCGTGCTCTCTGGGCGACAAGTAGACACCGCTTCCACTCCGGCACAATGAAGGCGCAGAGCACGGAGCTGCTATGCGCACGGCACAGGCTGCAAGAGGAAGCGTGGCTGCCTCTCGCTTGTGTGCGGATTCACGTTAGCACTTGCAAACAGAAAGTTCCACCTGCGGCTACTTGTGCTGCTACCTAGTTCTCTTCCAGCTTTCCCTGGAAAGCATTGTGCCCAGCTTTATGCTCGGAGATGCAGAGCTGACAGTGGTAGATGCAGCGGAGACTGGAAATACAGAGTGCAGCCGAGAGTTGCTGCTGCTTTGACGTGAGGCAAGGGGAGAGTGCAGCCCAGCAGAGGCTTTGACTGCTGGAGCCTTTTTCTTTGGCAGCAGCTGCAAGGGAGCTCTCTGGCAAGGGAGCTGCGAGAGTGGAGAAGGGGACGGTCGGTCTATGGGAGAAGGAAGCTGCCGAGGCGCAGTGTGTTGTGCTCAGTTTCAAGGCTGCCTGGAGGAGGGGGGTGCTTGAAGAACGCCTTCTTTCTGGACGCCTCCTTCTGCCTGTGCTCCAGCTGCATGCACTCTGCAGCACGGAAGGTTTAGGAAGCTGCTTCTGGCCAGCTTGTGTCCACGAGTGCAAGGGCTGCGCCTTCCTTTCGGAAGCAGCCAGAGCCTTCTCAGCTGCAGCTGCTTGTGAAGCAGCTCTTGGCTGGACATTTGAAATTGGCTCCCCTGAGTACACGAGCCCGTGCCCAGCTGCTTGCTTCTTCGCCTTCTGTGCTCTGGAGAGAAGTGAAGCCCAGGCATGGCTTGGAGCTTTGCTGCTCTTCAGCGTGAACACTGCACGCAGCCACAGTGTGCTGTGCAGGGATTTTCCTCAGCTCAACGTACAACAAGCATTTTCTTGCTGTTTCACCGAGTCCAAGCTGTCCGTGGAGCTCTCGCTCAGCGAAAAGCGTTTGGAGAGAAACACTTGCTGCAGTAGCTTTTCGCTGGGCAAGGCTTTCAACACAGCACCCCAATTCGGGCAAGGAGCAGGAGAAAGGAAGAGCATCTTTTCGTCCTGCCACGTTCTTCTGGGCGACACGCCTATCCGCCTCTTGGCTCCCTGCAAGGCTGTAAGCACGGCAGCGGTACTTGGAAGTGAGAAGGCAGGTGCAGAGAGCACCGCGATCTGCCGGCGCTGTGCAGGCTGTAAAGGAAAGAGGGCTACCACTAGGATGTGCTGCAAATACAGGTTTCCAGGCGTCGACGGTAAGCTCCGGCTAAGCTCGTTGAGCTACAACTGTTCTCTGGGCGAGACTTAGCTGAGAAGCTTTCCCTTCAGATTCACGCTACAGGGCAGAGCGAATGTGCTGCTCCCTAGCGCTGAGAGAGAAAGTGCAGAGCCCAGGCGTGTTTGGGCAGAGGCAGCAGGCTGGAGCATTTCTCTGCCGGCACCGTGCTCTCTGGGCGACAAGTAGACACCGCTTCCACTCCGGCACAATGAAGGCGCAGAGCACGGAGCTGCTATGCGCACGGCACAGGCTGCAAGAGGAAGCGTGGCTGCCTCTCGCTTGTGTGCGGATTCACGTTAGCACTTGCAAACAGAAAGTTCCACCTGCGGCTACTTGTGCTGCTACCTAGTTCTCTTCCAGCTTTCCCTGGAAAGCATTGTGCCCAGCTTTATGCTCGGAGATGCAGAGCTGACAGTGGTAGATGCAGCGGAGACTGGAAGTACAGAGTGCAGCCGAGAGTTGCTGCTGCTTTGACGTGAGGCAAGGGGAGAGTGCAGCCCAGCAGAGGCTTTGACTGCTGGAGCCTTTTTCTTTGGCAGCAGCTGCAAGGGAGCTCTCTGGCAAGGGAGCTGCGAGAGTGGAGAAGGGGACGGTCGGTCTATGGGAGAAGGAAGCTGCCGAGGCGCAGTGTGTTGTGCTCAGTTTCAAGGCTGCCTGGAGGAGGGGGGTGCTTGAAGAACGCCTTCTTTCTGGACGCCTCCTTCTGCCTGTGCTCCAGCTGCATGCACTCTGCAGCACGGAAGGTTTAGGAAGCTGCTTCTGGCCAGCTTGTGTCCACGAGTGCAAGGGCTGCGCCTTCCTTTCGGAAGCAGCCAGAGCCTTCTCAGCTGCAGCTGCTTGTGAAGCAGCTCTTGGCTGGACATTTGAAATTGGCTCCCCTGAGTACACGAGCCCGTGCCCAGCTGCTTGCTTCTTCGCCTTCTGTGCTCTGGAGAGAAGTGAAGCCCAGGCATGGCTTGGAGCTTTGCTGCTCTTCAGCGTGAACACTGCACGCAGCCACAGTGTGCTGTGCAGGGATTTTCCTCAGCTCAACGTACAACAAGCATTTTCTTGCTGTTTCACCGAGTCCAAGCTGTCCGTGGAGCTCTCGCTCAGCGAAAAGCGTTTGGAGAGAAACACTTGCTGCAGTAGCTTTTCGCTGGGCAAGGCTTTCAACACAGCACCCCAATTCGGGCAAGGAGCAGGAGAAAGGAAGAGCATCTTTTCGTCCTGCCACGTTCTTCTGGGCGACACGCCTATCCGCCTCTTGGCTCCCTGCAAGGCTGTAAGCACGGCAGCGGTACTTGGAAGTGAGAAGGCAGGTGCAGAGAGCACCGCGATCTGCCGGCGCTGTGCAGGCTGTAAAGGAAAGAGGGCTACCACTAGGATGTGCTGCAAATACAGGTTTCCAGGCGTCGACGGTAAGCTCCGGCTAAGCTCGTTGAGCTACAACTGTTCTCTGGGCGAGACTTAGCTGAGAAGCTTTCCCTTCAGATTCACGCTACAGGGCAGAGCGAATGTGCTGCTCCCTAGCGCTGAGAGAGAAAGTGCAGAGCCCAGGCGTGTTTGGGCAGAGGCAGCAGGCTGGAGCATTTCTCTGCCGGCACCGTGCTCTCTGGGCGACAAGTAGACACCGCTTCCACTCCGGCACAATGAAGGCGCAGAGCACGGAGCTGCTATGCGCACGGCACAGGCTGCAAGAGGAAGCGTGGCTGCCTCTCGCTTGTGTGCGGATTCACGTTAGCACTTGCAAACAGAAAGTTCCACCTGCGGCTACTTGTGCTGCTACCTAGTTCTCTTCCAGCTTTCCCTGGAAAGCATTGTGCCCAGCTTTATGCTCGGAGATGCAGAGCTGACAGTGGTAGATGCAGCGGAGACTGGAAGTACAGAGTGCAGCCGAGAGTTGCTGCTGCTTTGACGTGAGGCAAGGGGAGAGTGCAGCCCAGCAGAGGCTTTGACTGCTGGAGCCTTTTTCTTTGGCAGCAGCTGCAAGGGAGCTCTCTGGCAAGGGAGCTGCGAGAGTGGAGAAGGGGACGGTCGGTCTATGGGAGAAGGAAGCTGCCGAGGCGCAGTGTGTTGTGCTCAGTTTCAAGGCTGCCTGGAGGAGGGGGGTGCTTGAAGAACGCCTTCTTTCTGGACGCCTCCTTCTGCCTGTGCTCCAGCTGCATGCACTCTGCAGCACGGAAGGTTTAGGAAGCTGCTTCTGGCCAGCTTGTGTCCACGAGTGCAAGGGCTGCGCCTTCCTTTCGGAAGCAGCCAGAGCCTTCTCAGCTGCAGCTGCTTGTGAAGCAGCTCTTGGCTGGACATTTGAAATTGGCTCCCCTGAGTACACGAGCCCGTGCCCAGCTGCTTGCTTCTTCGCCTTCTGTGCTCTGGAGAGAAGTGAAGCCCAGGCATGGCTTGGAGCTTTGCTGCTCTTCAGCGTGAACACTGCACGCAGCCACAGTGTGCTGTGCAGGGATTTTCCTCAGCTCAACGTACAACAAGCATTTTCTTGCTGTTTCACCGAGTCCAAGCTGTCCGTGGAGCTCTCGCTCAGCGAAAAGCGTTTGGAGAGAAACACTTGCTGCAGTAGCTTTTCGCTGGGCAAGGCTTTCAACACAGCACCCCAATTCGGGCAAGGAGCAGGAGAAAGGAAGAGCATCTTTTCGTCCTGCCACGTTCTTCTGGGCGACACGCCTATCCGCCTCTTGGCTCCCTGCAAGGCTGTAAGCACGGCAGCGGTACTTGGAAGTGAGAAGGCAGGTGCAGAGAGCACCGCGATCTGCCGGCGCTGTGCAGGCTGTAAAGGAAAGAGGGCTACCACTAGGATGTGCTGCAAATACAGGTTTCCAGGCGTCGACGGTAAGCTCCGGCTAAGCTCGTTGAGCTACAACTGTTCTCTGGGCGAGACTTAGCTGAGAAGCTTTCCCTTCAGATTCACGCTACAGGGCAGAGCGAATGTGCTGCTCCCTAGCGCTGAGAGAGAAAGTGCAGAGCCCAGGCGTGTTTGGGCAGAGGCAGCAGGCTGGAGCATTTCTCTGCCGGCACCGTGCTCTCTGGGCGACAAGTAGACACCGCTTCCACTCCGGCACAATGAAGGCGCAGAGCACGGAGCTGCTATGCGCACGGCACAGGCTGCAAGAGGAAGCGTGGCTGCCTCTCGCTTGTGTGCGGATTCACGTTAGCACTTGCAAACAGAAAGTTCCACCTGCGGCTACTTGTGCTGCTACCTAGTTCTCTTCCAGCTTTCCCTGGAAAGCATTGTGCCCAGCTTTATGCTCGGAGATGCAGAGCTGACAGTGGTAGATGCAGCGGAGACTGGAAGTACAGAGTGCAGCCGAGAGTTGCTGCTGCTTTGACGTGAGGCAAGGGGAGAGTGCAGCCCAGCAGAGGCTTTGACTGCTGGAGCCTTTTTCTTTGGCAGCAGCTGCAAGGGAGCTCTCTGGCAAGGGAGCTGCGAGAGTGGAGAAGGGGACGGTCGGTCTATGGGAGAAGGAAGCTGCCGAGGCGCAGTGTGTTGTGCTCAGTTTCAAGGCTGCCTGGAGGAGGGGGGTGCTTGAAGAACGCCTTCTTTCTGGACGCCTCCTTCTGCCTGTGCTCCAGCTGCATGCACTCTGCAGCACGGAAGGTTTAGGAAGCTGCTTCTGGCCAGCTTGTGTCCACGAGTGCAAGGGCTGCGCCTTCCTTTCGGAAGCAGCCAGAGCCTTCTCAGCTGCAGCTGCTTGTGAAGCAGCTCTTGGCTGGACATTTGAAATTGGCTCCCCTGAGTACACGAGCCCGTGCCCAGCTGCTTGCTTCTTCGCCTTCTGTGCTCTGGAGAGAAGTGAAGCCCAGGCATGGCTTGGAGCTTTGCTGCTCTTCAGCGTGAACACTGCACGCAGCCACAGTGTGCTGTGCAGGGATTTTCCTCAGCTCAACGTACAACAAGCATTTTCTTGCTGTTTCACCGAGTCCAAGCTGTCCGTGGAGCTCTCGCTCAGCGAAAAGCGTTTGGAGAGAAACACTTGCTGCAGTAGCTTTTCGCTGGGCAAGGCTTTCAACACAGCACCCCAATTCGGGCAAGGAGCAGGAGAAAGGAAGAGCATCTTTTCGTCCTGCCACGTTCTTCTGGGCGACACGCCTATCCGCCTCTTGGCTCCCTGCAAGGCTGTAAGCACGGCAGCGGTACTTGGAAGTGAGAAGGCAGGTGCAGAGAGCACCGCGATCTGCCGGCGCTGTGCAGGCTGTAAAGGAAAGAGGGCTACCACTAGGATGTGCTGCAAATACAGGTTTCCAGGCGTCGACGGTAAGCTCCGGCTAAGCTCGTTGAGCTACAACTGTTCTCTGGGCGAGACTTAGCTGAGAAGCTTTCCCTTCCGATTCACGCTACAGGGCAGAGCGAATGTGCTGCTCCCTAGCGCTGAGAGAGAAAGTGCAGAGCCCAGGCGTGTTTGGGCAGAGGCAGCAGGCTGGAGCATTTCTCTGCCGGCACCGTGCTCTCTGGGCGACAAGTAGACACCGCTTCCACTCCGGCACAATGAAGGCGCAGAGCACGGAGCTGCTATGCGCACGGCACAGGCTGCAAGAGGAAGCGTGGCTGCCTCTCGCTTGTGTGCGGATTCACGTTAGCACTTGCAAACAGAAAGTTCCACCTGCGGCTACTTGTGCTGCTACCTAGTTCTCTTCCAGCTTTCCCTGGAAAGCATTGTGCCCAGCTTTATGCTCGGAGATGCAGAGCTGACAGTGGTAGATGCAGCGGAGACTGGAAGTACAGAGTGCAGCCGAGAGTTGCTGCTGCTTTGACGTGAGGCAAGGGGAGAGTGCAGCCCAGCAGAGGCTTTGACTGCTGGAGCCTTTTTCTTTGGCAGCAGCTGCAAGGGAGCTCTCTGGCAAGGGAGCTGCGAGAGTGGAGAAGGGGACGGTCGGTCTATGGGAGAAGGAAGCTGCCGAGGCGCAGTGTGTTGTGCTCAGTTTCAAGGCTGCCTGGAGGAGGGGGGTGCTTGAAGAACGCCTTCTTTCTGGACGCCTCCTTCTGCCTGTGCTCCAGCTGCATGCACTCTGCAGCACGGAAGGTTTAGGAAGCTGCTTCTGGCCAGCTTGTGTCCACGAGTGCAAGGGCTGCGCCTTCCTTTCGGAAGCAGCCAGAGCCTTCTCAGCTGCAGCTGCTTGTGAAGCAGCTCTTGGCTGGACATTTGAAATTGGCTCCCCTCAGTGCATGAGCCCGTGCCCAGCTGCTTGCTTCTTCGCCTTCTGTGCTCTGGAGAGAAGTGAAGCCCAGGCATGGCTTGGAGCTTTGCTGCTCTTCAGCGTGAACACTGCACGCAGCCACAGTGTGCTGTGCAGGGATTTTCCTCAGCTCAACGTACAACAAGCATTTTCTTGCTGTTTCACCGAGTCCAAGCTGTCCGTGGAGCTCTCGCTCAGCGAAAAGCGTTTGGAGAGAAACACTTGCTGCAGTAGCTTTTCGCTGGGCAAGGCTTTCAACACAGCACCCCAATTCGGGCAAGGAGCAGGAGAAAGGAAGAGCATCTTTTCGTCCTGCCACGTTCTTCTGGGCGACACGCCTATCCGCCTCTTGGCTCCCTGCAAGGCTGTAAGCACGGCAGCGGTACTTGGAAGTGAGAAGGCAGGTGCAGAGAGCACCGCGATCTGCCGGCGCTGTGCAGGCTGTAAAGGAAAGAGGGCTACCACTAGGATGTGCTGCAAATACAGGTTTCCAGGCGTCGACGGTAAGCTCCGGCTAAGCTCGTTGAGCTACAACTGTTCTCTGGGCGAGACTTAGCTGAGAAGCTTTCCCTTCAGATTCACGCTACAGGGCAGAGCGAATGTGCTGCTCCCTAGCGCTGAGAGAGAAAGTGCAGAGCCCAGGCGTGTTTGGGCAGAGGCAGCAGGCTGGAGCATTTCTCTGGCGGCACCGTGCTCTCTGGGCGACAAGTAGACACCGCTTCCACTCCGGCACAATGAAGGCGCAGAGCACGGAGCTGCTATGCGCACGGCACAGGCTGCAAGAGGAAGCGTGGCTGCCTCTCGCTTGTGTGCGGATTCACGTTAGCACTTGCAAACAGAAAGTTCCACCTGCGGCTACTTGTGCTGCTACCTAGTTCTCTTCCAGCTTTCCCTGGAAAGCATTGTGCCCAGCTTTATGCTCGGAGATGCAGAGCTGACAGTGGTAGATGCAGCGGAGACTGGAAGTACAGAGTGCAGCCGAGAGTTGCTGCTGCTTTGACGTGAGGCAAGGGGAGAGTGCAGCCCAGCAGAGGCTTTGACTGCTGGAGCCTTTTTCTTTGGCAGCAGCTGCAAGGGAGCTCTCTGGCAAGGGAGCTGCGAGAGTGGAGAAGGGGACGGTCGGTCTATGGGAGAAGGAAGCTGCCGAGGCGCAGTGTGTTGTGCTCAGTTTCAAGGCTGCCTGGAGGAGGGGGGTGCTTGAAGAACGCCTTCTTTCTGGACGCCTCCTTCTGCCTGTGCTCCAGCTGCATGCACTCTGCAGCACGGAAGGTTTAGGAAGCTGCTTCTGGCCAGCTTGTGTCCACGAGTGCAAGGGCTGCGCCTTCCTTTCGGAAGCAGCCAGAGCCTTCTCAGCTGCAGCTGCTTGTGAAGCAGCTCTTGGCTGGACATTTGAAATTGGCTCCCCTGAGTACACGAGCCCGTGCCCAGCTGCTTGCTTCTTCGCCTTCTGTGCTCTGGAGAGAAGTGAAGCCCAGGCATGGCTTGGAGCTTTGCTGCTCTTCAGCGTGAACACTGCACGCAGCCACAGTGTGCTGTGCAGGGATTTTCCTCAGCTCAACGTACAACAAGCATTTTCTTGCTGTTTCACCGAGTCCAAGCTGTCCGTGGAGCTCTCGCTCAGCGAAAAGCGTTTGGAGAGAAACACTTGCTGCAGTAGCTTTTCGCTGGGCAAGGCTTTCAACACAGCACCCCAATTCGGGCAAGGAGCAGGAGAAAGGAAGAGCATCTTTTCGTCCTGCCACGTTCTTCTGGGCGACACGCCTATCCGCCTCTTGGCTCCCTGCAAGGCTGTAAGCACGGCAGCGGTACTTGGAAGTGAGAAGGCAGGTGCAGAGAGCACCGCGATCTGCCGGCGCTGTGCAGGCTGTAAAGGAAAGAGGGCTACCACTAGGATGTGCTGCAAATACAGGTTTCCAGGCGTCGACGGTAAGCTCCGGCTAAGCTCGTTGAGCTACAACTGTTCTCTGGGCGAGACTTAGCTGAGAAGCTTTCCCTTCAGATTCACGCTACAGGGCAGAGCGAATGTGCTGCTCCCTAGCGCTGAGAGAGAAAGTGCAGAGCCCAGGCGTGTTTGGGCAGAGGCAGCAGGCTGGAGCATTTCTCTGCCGGCACCGTGCTCTCTGGGCGACAAGTAGACACCGCTTCCACTCCGGCACAATGAAGGCGCAGAGCACGGAGCTGCTATGCGCACGGCACAGGCTGCAAGAGGAAGCGTGGCTGCCTCTCGCTTGTGTGCGGATTCACGTTAGCACTTGCAAACAGAAAGTTCCACCTGCGGCTACTTGTGCTGCTACCTAGTTCTCTTCCAGCTTTCCCTGGAAAGCATTGTGCCCAGCTTTATGCTCGGAGATGCAGAGCTGACAGTGGTAGATGCAGCGGAGACTGGAAGTACAGAGTGCAGCCGAGAGTTGCTGCTGCTTTGACGTGAGGCAAGGGGAGAGTGCAGCCCAGCAGAGGCTTTGACTGCTGGAGCCTTTTTCTTTGGCAGCAGCTGCAAGGGAGCTCTCTGGCAAGGGAGCTGCGAGAGTGGAGAAGGGGACGGTCGGTCTATGGGAGAAGGAAGCTGCCGAGGCGCAGTGTGTTGTGCTCAGTTTCAAGGCTGCCTGGAGGAGGGGGGTGCTTGAAGAACGCCTTCTTTCTGGACGCCTCCTTCTGCCTGTGCTCCAGCTGCATGCACTCTGCAGCACGGAAGGTTTAGGAAGCTGCTTCTGGCCAGCTTGTGTCCACGAGTGCAAGGGCTGCGCCTTCCTTTCGGAAGCAGCCAGAGCCTTCTCAGCTGCAGCTGCTTGTGAAGCAGCTCTTGGCTGGACATTTGAAATTGGCTCCCCTGAGTACACGAGCCCGTGCCCAGCTGCTTGCTTCTTCGCCTTCTGTGCTCTGGAGAGAAGTGAAGCCCAGGCATGGCTTGGAGCTTTGCTGCTCTTCAGCGTGAACACTGCACGCAGCCACAGTGTGCTGTGCAGGGATTTTCCTCAGCTCAACGTACAACAAGCATTTTCTTGCTGTTTCACCGAGTCCAAGCTGTCCGTGGAGCTCTCGCTCAGCGAAAAGCGTTTGGAGAGAAACACTTGCTGCAGTAGCTTTTCGCTGGGCAAGGCTTTCAACACAGCACCCCAATTCGGGCAAGGAGCAGGAGAAAGGAAGAGCATCTTTTCGTCCTGCCACGTTCTTCTGGGCGACACGCCTATCCGCCTCTTGGCTCCCTGCAAGGCTGTAAGCACGGCAGCGGTACTTGGAAGTGAGAAGGCAGGTGCAGAGAGCACCGCGATCTGCCGGCGCTGTGCAGGCTGTAAAGGAAAGAGGGCTACCACTAGGATGTGCTGCAAATACAGGTTTCCAGGCGTCGACGGTAAGCTCCGGCTAAGCTCGTTGAGCTACAACTGTTCTCTGGGCGAGACTTAGCTGAGAAGCTTTCCCTTCAGATTCACGCTACAGGGCAGAGCGAATGTGCTGCTCCCTAGCGCTGAGAGAGAAAGTGCAGAGCCCAGGCGTGTTTGGGCAGAGGCAGCAGGCTGGAGCATTTCTCTGCCGGCACCGTGCTCTCTGGGCGACAAGTAGACACCGCTTCCACTCCGGCACAATGAAGGCGCAGAGCACGGAGCTGCTATGCGCACGGCACAGGCTGCAAGAGGAAGCGTGGCTGCCTCTCGCTTGTGTGCGGATTCACGTTAGCACTTGCAAACAGAAAGTTCCACCTGCGGCTACTTGTGCTGCTACCTAGTTCTCTTCCAGCTTTCCCTGGAAAGCATTGTGCCCAGCTTTATGCTCGGAGATGCAGAGCTGACAGTGGTAGATGCAGCGGAGACTGGAAGTACAGAGTGCAGCCGAGAGTTGCTGCTGCTTTGACGTGAGGCAAGGGGAGAGTGCAGCCCAGCAGAGGCTTTGACTGCTGGAGCCTTTTTCTTTGGCAGCAGCTGCAAGGGAGCTCTCTGGCAAGGGAGCTGCGAGAGTGGAGAAGGGGACGGTCGGTCTATGGGAGAAGGAAGCTGCCGAGGCGCAGTGTGTTGTGCTCAGTTTCAAGGCTGCCTGGAGGAGGGGGGTGCTTGAAGAACGCCTTCTTTCTGGACGCCTCCTTCTGCCTGTGCTCCAGCTGCATGCACTCTGCAGCACGGAAGGTTTAGGAAGCTGCTTCTGGCCAGCTTGTGTCCACGAGTGCAAGGGCTGCGCCTTCCTTTCGGAAGCAGCCAGAGCCTTCTCAGCTGCAGCTGCTTGTGAAGCAGCTCTTGGCTGGACATTTGAAATTGGCTCCCCTCAGTGCATGAGCCCGTGCCCAGCTGCTTGCTTCTTCGCCTTCTGTGCTCTGGAGAGAAGTGAAGCCCAGGCATGGCTTGGAGCTTTGCTGCTCTTCAGCGTGAACACTGCACGCAGCCACAGTGTGCTGTGCAGGGATTTTCCTCAGCTCAACGTACAACAAGCATTTTCTTGCTGTTTCACCGAGTCCAAGCTGTCCGTGGAGCTCTCGCTCAGCGAAAAGCGTTTGGAGAGAAACACTTGCTGCAGTAGCTTTTCGCTGGGCAAGGCTTTCAACACAGCACCCCAATTCGGGCAAGGAGCAGGAGAAAGGAAGAGCATCTTTTCGTCCTGCCACGTTCTTCTGGGCGACACGCCTATCCGCCTCTTGGCTCCCTGCAAGGCTGTAAGCACGGCAGCGGTACTTGGAAGTGAGAAGGCAGGTGCAGAGAGCACCGCGATCTGCCGGCGCTGTGCAGGCTGTAAAGGAAAGAGGGCTACCACTAGGATGTGCTGCAAATACAGGTTTCCAGGCGTCGACGGTAAGCTCCGGCTAAGCTCGTTGAGCTACAACTGTTCTCTGGGCGAGACTTAGCTGAGAAGCTTTCCCTTCAGATTCACGCTACAGGGCAGAGCGAATGTGCTGCTCCCTAGCGCTGAGAGAGAAAGTGCAGAGCCCAGGCGTGTTTGGGCAGAGGCAGCAGGCTGGAGCATTTCTCTGCCGGCACCGTGCTCTCTGGGCGACAAGTAGACACCGCTTCCACTCCGGCACAATGAAGGCGCAGAGCACGGAGCTGCTATGCGCACGGCACAGGCTGCAAGAGGAAGCGTGGCTGCCTCTCGCTTGTGTGCGGATTCACGTTAGCACTTGCAAACAGAAAGTTCCACCTGCGGCTACTTGTGCTGCTACCTAGTTCTCTTCCAGCTTTCCCTGGAAAGCATTGTGCCCAGCTTTATGCTCGGAGATGCAGAGCTGACAGTGGTAGATGCAGCGGAGACTGGAAGTACAGAGTGCAGCCGAGAGTTGCTGCTGCTTTGACGTGAGGCAAGGGGAGAGTGCAGCCCAGCAGAGGCTTTGACTGCTGGAGCCTTTTTCTTTGGCAGCAGCTGCAAGGGAGCTCTCTGGCAAGGGAGCTGCGAGAGTGGAGAAGGGGACGGTCGGTCTATGGGAGAAGGAAGCTGCCGAGGCGCAGTGTGTTGTGCTCAGTTTCAAGGCTGCCTGGAGGAGGGGGGTGCTTGAAGAACGCCTTCTTTCTGGACGCCTCCTTCTGCCTGTGCTCCAGCTGCATGCACTCTGCAGCACGGAAGGTTTAGGAAGCTGCTTCTGGCCAGCTTGTGTCCACGAGTGCAAGGGCTGCGCCTTCCTTTCGGAAGCAGCCAGAGCCTTCTCAGCTGCAGCTGCTTGTGAAGCAGCTCTTGGCTGGACATTTGAAATTGGCTCCCCTGAGTACACGAGCCCGTGCCCAGCTGCTTGCTTCTTCGCCTTCTGTGCTCTGGAGAGAAGTGAAGCCCAGGCATGGCTTGGAGCTTTGCTGCTCTTCAGCGTGAACACTGCACGCAGCCACAGTGTGCTGTGCAGGGATTTTCCTCAGCTCAACGTACAACAAGCATTTTCTTGCTGTTTCACCGAGTCCAAGCTGTCCGTGGAGCTCTCGCTCAGCGAAAAGCGTTTGGAGAGAAACACTTGCTGCAGTAGCTTTTCGCTGGGCAAGGCTTTCAACACAGCACCCCAATTCGGGCAAGGAGCAGGAGAAAGGAAGAGCATCTTTTCGTCCTGCCACGTTCTTCTGGGCGACACGCCTATCCGCCTCTTGGCTCCCTGCAAGGCTGTAAGCACGGCAGCGGTACTTGGAAGTGAGAAGGCAGGTGCAGAGAGCACCGCGATCTGCCGGCGCTGTGCAGGCTGTAAAGGAAAGAGGGCTACCACTAGGATGTGCTGCAAATACAGGTTTCCAGGCGTCGACGGTAAGCTCCGGCTAAGCTCGTTGAGCTACAACTGTTCTCTGGGCGAGACTTAGCTGAGAAGCTTTCCCTTCAGATTCACGCTACAGGGCAGAGCGAATGTGCTGCTCCCTAGCGCTGAGAGAGAAAGTGCAGAGCCCAGGCGTGTTTGGGCAGAGGCAGCAGGCTGGAGCATTTCTCTGCCGGCACCGTGCTCTCTGGGCGACAAGTAGACACCGCTTCCACTCCGGCACAATGAAGGCGCAGAGCACGGAGCTGCTATGCGCACGGCACAGGCTGCAAGAGGAAGCGTGGCTGCCTCTCGCTTGTGTGCGGATTCACGTTAGCACTTGCAAACAGAAAGTTCCACCTGCGGCTACTTGTGCTGCTACCTAGTTCTCTTCCAGCTTTCCCTGGAAAGCATTGTGCCCAGCTTTATGCTCGGAGATGCAGAGCTGACAGTGGTAGATGCAGCGGAGACTGGAAGTACAGAGTGCAGCCGAGAGTTGCTGCTGCTTTGACGTGAGGCAAGGGGAGAGTGCAGCCCAGCAGAGGCTTTGACTGCTGGAGCCTTTTTCTTTGGCAGCAGCTGCAAGGGAGCTCTCTGGCAAGGGAGCTGCGAGAGTGGAGAAGGGGACGGTCGGTCTATGGGAGAAGGAAGCTGCCGAGGCGCAGTGTGTTGTGCTCAGTTTCAAGGCTGCCTGGAGGAGGGGGGTGCTTGAAGAACGCCTTCTTTCTGGACGCCTCCTTCTGCCTGTGCTCCAGCTGCATGCACTCTGCAGCACGGAAGGTTTAGGAAGCTGCTTCTGGCCAGCTTGTGTCCACGAGTGCAAGGGCTGCGCCTTCCTTTCGGAAGCAGCCAGAGCCTTCTCAGCTGCAGCTGCTTGTGAAGCAGCTCTTGGCTGGACATTTGAAATTGGCTCCCCTCAGTGCATGAGCCCGTGCCCAGCTGCTTGCTTCTTCGCCTTCTGTGCTCTGAAGAGAAGTGAAGCCCAGGCATGGCTTGGAGCTTTGCTGCTCTTCAGCGTGAACACTGCACGCAGCCACAGTGTGCTGTGCAGGGATTTTCCTCAGCTCAACGTACAACAAGCATTTTCTTGCTGTTTCACCGAGTCCAAGCTGTCCGTGGAGCTCTCGCTCAGCGAAAAGCGTTTGGAGAGAAACACTTGCTGCAGTAGCTTTTCGCTGGGCAAGGCTTTCAACACAGCACCCCAGTTCGGGCAAGGAGCAGGAGAAAGGAAGAGCATCTTTTCGTCCTGCCACGTTCTTCTGGGCGACACGCCTATCCGCCTCTTGGCTCCCTGCAAGGCTGTAAGCACGGCAGCGGTACTTGGAAGTGAGAAGGCAGGTGCAGAGAGCACCGCGATCTGCCGGCGCTGTGCAGGCTGTAAAGGAAAGAGGGCTACCACTAGGATGTGCTGCAAATACAGGTTTCCAGGCGTCGACGGTAAGCTCCGGCTAAGCTCGTTGAGCTACAACTGTTCTCTGGGCGAGACTTAGCTGAGAAGCTTTCCCTTCAGATTCACGCTACAGGGCAGAGCGAATGTGCTGCTCCCTAGCGCTGAGAGAGAAAGTGCAGAGCCCAGGCGTGTTTGGGCAGAGGCAGCAGGCTGGAGCATTTCTCTGCCGGCACCGTGCTCTCTGGGCGACAAGTAGACACCGCTTCCACTCCGGCACAATGAAGGCGCAGAGCACGGAGCTGCTATGCGCACGGCACAGGCTGCAAGAGGAAGCGTGGCTGCCTCTCGCTTGTGTGCGGATTCACGTTAGCACTTGCAAACAGAAAGTTCCACCTGCGGCTACTTGTGCTGCTACCTAGTTCTCTTCCAGCTTTCCCTGGAAAGCATTGTGCCCAGCTTTATGCTCGGAGATGCAGAGCTGACAGTGGTAGATGCAGCGGAGACTGGAAGTACAGAGTGCAGCCGAGAGTTGCTGCTGCTTTGACGTGAGGCAAGGGGAGAGTGCAGCCCAGCAGAGGCTTTGACTGCTGGAGCCTTTTTCTTTGGCAGCAGCTGCAAGGGAGCTCTCTGGCAAGGGAGCTGCGAGAGTGGAGAAGGGGACGGTCGGTCTATGGGAGAAGGAAGCTGCCGAGGCGCAGTGTGTTGTGCTCAGTTTCAAGGCTGCCTGGAGGAGGGGGGTGCTTGAAGAACGCCTTCTTTCTGGACGCCTCCTTCTGCCTGTGCTCCAGCTGCATGCACTCTGCAGCACGGAAGGTTTAGGAAGCTGCTTCTGGCCAGCTTGTGTCCACGAGTGCAAGGGCTGCGCCTTCCTTTCGGAAGCAGCCAGAGCCTTCTCAGCTGCAGCTGCTTGTGAAGCAGCTCTTGGCTGGACATTTGAAATTGGCTCCCCTCAGTGCATGAGCCCGTGCCCAGCTGCTTGCTTCTTCGCCTTCTGTGCTCTGGAGAGAAGTGAAGCCCAGGCATGGCTTGGAGCTTTGCTGCTCTTCAGCGTGAACACTGCACGCAGCCACAGTGTGCTGTGCAGGGATTTTCCTCAGCTCAACGTACAACAAGCATTTTCTTGCTGTTTCACCGAGTCCAAGCTGTCCGTGGAGCTCTCGCTCAGCGAAAAGCGTTTGGAGAGAAACACTTGCTGCAGTAGCTTTTCGCTGGGCAAGGCTTTCAACACAGCACCCCAATTCGGGCAAGGAGCAGGAGAAAGGAAGAGCATCTTTTCGTCCTGCCACGTTCTTCTGGGCGACACGCCTATCCGCCTCTTGGCTCCCTGCAAGGCTGTAAGCACGGCAGCGGTACTTGGAAGTGAGAAGGCAGGTGCAGAGAGCACCGCGATCTGCCGGCGCTGTGCAGGCTGTAAAGGAAAGAGGGCTACCACTAGGATGTGCTGCAAATACAGGTTTCCAGGCGTCGACGGTAAGCTCCGGCTAAGCTCGTTGAGCTACAACTGTTCTCTGGGCGAGACTTAGCTGAGAAGCTTTCCCTTCAGATTCACGCTACAGGGCAGAGCGAATGTGCTGCTCCCTAGCGCTGAGAGAGAAAGTGCAGAGCCCAGGCGTGTTTGGGCAGAGGCAGCAGGCTGGAGCATTTCTCTGCCGGCACCGTGCTCTCTGGGCGACAAGTAGACACCGCTTCCACTCCGGCACAATGAAGGCGCAGAGCACGGAGCTGCTATGCGCACGGCACAGGCTGCAAGAGGAAGCGTGGCTGCCTCTCGCTTGTGTGCGGATTCACGTTAGCACTTGCAAACAGAAAGTTCCACCTGCGGCTACTTGTGCTGCTACCTAGTTCTCTTCCAGCTTTCCCTGGAAAGCATTGTGCCCAGCTTTATGCTCGGAGATGCAGAGCTGACAGTGGTAGATGCAGCGGAGACTGGAAGTACAGAGTGCAGCCGAGAGTTGCTGCTGCTTTGACGTGAGGCAAGGGGAGAGTGCAGCCCAGCAGAGGCTTTGACTGCTGGAGCCTTTTTCTTTGGCAGCAGCTGCAAGGGAGCTCTCTGGCAAGGGAGCTGCGAGAGTGGAGAAGGGGACGGTCGGTCTATGGGAGAAGGAAGCTGCCGAGGCGCAGTGTGTTGTGCTCAGTTTCAAGGCTGCCTGGAGGAGGGGGGTGCTTGAAGAACGCCTTCTTTCTGGACGCCTCCTTCTGCCTGTGCTCCAGCTGCATGCACTCTGCAGCACGGAAGGTTTAGGAAGCTGCTTCTGGCCAGCTTGTGTCCACGAGTGCAAGGGCTGCGCCTTCCTTTCGGAAGCAGCCAGAGCCTTCTCAGCTGCAGCTGCTTGTGAAGCAGCTCTTGGCTGGACATTTGAAATTGGCTCCCCTGAGTACACGAGCCCGTGCCCAGCTGCTTGCTTCTTCGCCTTCTGTGCTCTGGAGAGAAGTGAAGCCCAGGCATGGCTTGGAGCTTTGCTGCTCTTCAGCGTGAACACTGCACGCAGCCACAGTGTGCTGTGCAGGGATTTTCCTCAGCTCAACGTACAACAAGCATTTTCTTGCTGTTTCACCGAGTCCAAGCTGTCCGTGGAGCTCTCGCTCAGCGAAAAGCGTTTGGAGAGAAACACTTGCTGCAGTAGCTTTTCGCTGGGCAAGGCTTTCAACACAGCACCCCAATTCGGGCAAGGAGCAGGAGAAAGGAAGAGCATCTTTTCGTCCTGCCACGTTCTTCTGGGCGACACGCCTATCCGCCTCTTGGCTCCCTGCAAGGCTGTAAGCACGGCAGCGGTACTTGGAAGTGAGAAGGCAGGTGCAGAGAGCACCGCGATCTGCCGGCGCTGTGCAGGCTGTAAAGGAAAGAGGGCTACCACTAGGATGTGCTGCAAATACAGGTTTCCAGGCGTCGACGGTAAGCTCCGGCTAAGCTCGTTGAGCTACAACTGTTCTCTGGGCGAGACTTAGCTGAGAAGCTTTCCCTTCAGATTCACGCTACAGGGCAGAGCGAATGTGCTGCTCCCTAGCGCTGAGAGAGAAAGTGCAGAGCCCAGGCGTGTTTGGGCAGAGGCAGCAGGCTGGAGCATTTCTCTGCCGGCACCGTGCTCTCTGGGCGACAAGTAGACACCGCTTCCACTCCGGCACAATGAAGGCGCAGAGCACGGAGCTGCTATGCGCACGGCACAGGCTGCAAGAGGAAGCGTGGCTGCCTCTCGCTTGTGTGCGGATTCACGTTAGCACTTGCAAACAGAAAGTTCCACCTGCGGCTACTTGTGCTGCTACCTAGTTCTCTTCCAGCTTTCCCTGGAAAGCATTGTGCCCAGCTTTATGCTCGGAGATGCAGAGCTGACAGTGGTAGATGCAGCGGAGACTGGAAGTACAGAGTGCAGCCGAGAGTTGCTGCTGCTTTGACGTGAGGCAAGGGGAGAGTGCAGCCCAGCAGAGGCTTTGACTGCTGGAGCCTTTTTCTTTGGCAGCAGCTGCAAGGGAGCTCTCTGGCAAGGGAGCTGCGAGAGTGGAGAAGGGGACGGTCGGTCTATGGGAGAAGGAAGCTGCCGAGGCGCAGTGTGTTGTGCTCAGTTTCAAGGCTGCCTGGAGGAGGGGGGTGCTTGAAGAACGCCTTCTTTCTGGACGCCTCCTTCTGCCTGTGCTCCAGCTGCATGCACTCTGCAGCACGGAAGGTTTAGGAAGCTGCTTCTGGCCAGCTTGTGTCCACGAGTGCAAGGGCTGCGCCTTCCTTTCGGAAGCAGCCAGAGCCTTCTCAGCTGCAGCTGCTTGTGAAGCAGCTCTTGGCTGGACATTTGAAATTGGCTCCCCTGAGTACACGAGCCCGTGCCCAGCTGCTTGCTTCTTCGCCTTCTGTGCTCTGGAGAGAAGTGAAGCCCAGGCATGGCTTGGAGCTTTGCTGCTCTTCAGCGTGAACACTGCACGCAGCCACAGTGTGCTGTGCAGGGATTTTCCTCAGCTCAACGTACAACAAGCATTTTCTTGCTGTTTCACCGAGTCCAAGCTGTCCGTGGAGCTCTCGCTCAGCGAAAAGCGTTTGGAGAGAAACACTTGCTGCAGTAGCTTTTCGCTGGGCAAGGCTTTCAACACAGCACCCCAATTCGGGCAAGGAGCAGGAGAAAGGAAGAGCATCTTTTCGTCCTGCCACGTTCTTCTGGGCGACACGCCTATCCGCCTCTTGGCTCCCTGCAAGGCTGTAAGCACGGCAGCGGTACTTGGAAGTGAGAAGGCAGGTGCAGAGAGCACCGCGATCTGCCGGCGCTGTGCAGGCTGTAAAGGAAAGAGGGCTACCACTAGGATGTGCTGCAAATACAGGTTTCCAGGCGTCGACGGTAAGCTCCGGCTAAGCTCGTTGAGCTACAACTGTTCTCTGGGCGAGACTTAGCTGAGAAGCTTTCCCTTCAGATTCACGCTACAGGGCAGAGCGAATGTGCTGCTCCCTAGCGCTGAGAGAGAAAGTGCAGAGCCCAGGCGTGTTTGGGCAGAGGCAGCAGGCTGGAGCATTTCTCTGCCGGCACCGTGCTCTCTGGGCGACAAGTAGACACCGCTTCCACTCCGGCACAATGAAGGCGCAGAGCACGGAGCTGCTATGCGCACGGCACAGGCTGCAAGAGGAAGCGTGGCTGCCTCTCGCTTGTGTGCGGATTCACGTTAGCACTTGCAAACAGAAAGTTCCACCTGCGGCTACTTGTGCTGCTACCTAGTTCTCTTCCAGCTTTCCCTGGAAAGCATTGTGCCCAGCTTTATGCTCGGAGATGCAGAGCTGACAGTGGTAGATGCAGCGGAGACTGGAAGTACAGAGTGCAGCCGAGAGTTGCTGCTGCTTTGACGTGAGGCAAGGGGAGAGTGCAGCCCAGCAGAGGCTTTGACTGCTGGAGCCTTTTTCTTTGGCAGCAGCTGCAAGGGAGCTCTCTGGCAAGGGAGCTGCGAGAGTGGAGAAGGGGACGGTCGGTCTATGGGAGAAGGAAGCTGCCGAGGCGCAGTGTGTTGTGCTCAGTTTCAAGGCTGCCTGGAGGAGGGGGGTGCTTGAAGAACGCCTTCTTTCTGGACGCCTCCTTCTGCCTGTGCTCCAGCTGCATGCACTCTGCAGCACGGAAGGTTTAGGAAGCTGCTTCTGGCCAGCTTGTGTCCACGAGTGCAAGGGCTGCGCCTTCCTTTCGGAAGCAGCCAGAGCCTTCTCAGCTGCAGCTGCTTGTGAAGCAGCTCTTGGCTGGACATTTGAAATTGGCTCCCCTCAGTGCATGAGCCCGTGCCCAGCTGCTTGCTTCTTCGCCTTCTGTGCTCTGAAGAGAAGTGAAGCCCAGGCATGGCTTGGAGCTTTGCTGCTCTTCAGCGTGAACACTGCACGCAGCCACAGTGTGCTGTGCAGGGATTTTCCTCAGCTCAACGTACAACAAGCATTTTCTTGCTGTTTCACCGAGTCCAAGCTGTCCGTGGAGCTCTCGCTCAGCGAAAAGCGTTTGGAGAGAAACACTTGCTGCAGTAGCTTTTCGCTGGGCAAGGCTTTCAACACAGCACCCCAGTTCGGGCAAGGAGCAGGAGAAAGGAAGAGCATCTTTTCGTCCTGCCACGTTCTTCTGGGCGACACGCCTATCCGCCTCTTGGCTCCCTGCAAGGCTGTAAGCACGGCAGCGGTACTTGGAAGTGAGAAGGCAGGTGCAGAGAGCACCGCGATCTGCCGGCGCTGTGCAGGCTGTAAAGGAAAGAGGGCTACCACTAGGATGTGCTGCAAATACAGGTTTCCAGGCGTCGACGGTAAGCTCCGGCTAAGCTCGTTGAGCTACAACTGTTCTCTGGGCGAGACTTAGCTGAGAAGCTTTCCCTTCAGATTCACGCTACAGGGCAGAGCGAATGTGCTGCTCCCTAGCGCTGAGAGAGAAAGTGCAGAGCCCAGGCGTGTTTGGGCAGAGGCAGCAGGCTGGAGCATTTCTCTGCCGGCACCGTGCTCTCTGGGCGACAAGTAGACACCGCTTCCACTCCGGCACAATGAAGGCGCAGAGCACGGAGCTGCTATGCGCACGGCACAGGCTGCAAGAGGAAGCGTGGCTGCCTCTCGCTTGTGTGCGGATTCACGTTAGCACTTGCAAACAGAAAGTTCCACCTGCGGCTACTTGTGCTGCTACCTAGTTCTCTTCCAGCTTTCCCTGGAAAGCATTGTGCCCAGCTTTATGCTCGGAGATGCAGAGCTGACAGTGGTAGATGCAGCGGAGACTGGAAGTACAGAGTGCAGCCGAGAGTTGCTGCTGCTTTGACGTGAGGCAAGGGGAGAGTGCAGCCCAGCAGAGGCTTTGACTGCTGGAGCCTTTTTCTTTGGCAGCAGCTGCAAGGGAGCTCTCTGGCAAGGGAGCTGCGAGAGTGGAGAAGGGGACGGTCGGTCTATGGGAGAAGGAAGCTGCCGAGGCGCAGTGTGTTGTGCTCAGTTTCAAGGCTGCCTGGAGGAGGGGGGTGCTTGAAGAACGCCTTCTTTCTGGACGCCTCCTTCTGCCTGTGCTCCAGCTGCATGCACTCTGCAGCACGGAAGGTTTAGGAAGCTGCTTCTGGCCAGCTTGTGTCCACGAGTGCAAGGGCTGCGCCTTCCTTTCGGAAGCAGCCAGAGCCTTCTCAGCTGCAGCTGCTTGTGAAGCAGCTCTTGGCTGGACATTTGAAATTGGCTCCCCTCAGTGCATGAGCCCGTGCCCAGCTGCTTGCTTCTTCGCCTTCTGTGCTCTGGAGAGAAGTGAAGCCCAGGCATGGCTTGGAGCTTTGCTGCTCTTCAGCGTGAACACTGCACGCAGCCACAGTGTGCTGTGCAGGGATTTTCCTCAGCTCAACGTACAACAAGCATTTTCTTGCTGTTTCACCGAGTCCAAGCTGTCCGTGGAGCTCTCGCTCAGCGAAAAGCGTTTGGAGAGAAACACTTGCTGCAGTAGCTTTTCGCTGGGCAAGGCTTTCAACACAGCACCCCAATTCGGGCAAGGAGCAGGAGAAAGGAAGAGCATCTTTTCGTCCTGCCACGTTCTTCTGGGCGACACGCCTATCCGCCTCTTGGCTCCCTGCAAGGCTGTAAGCACGGCAGCGGTACTTGGAAGTGAGAAGGCAGGTGCAGAGAGCACCGCGATCTGCCGGCGCTGTGCAGGCTGTAAAGGAAAGAGGGCTACCACTAGGATGTGCTGCAAATACAGGTTTCCAGGCGTCGACGGTAAGCTCCGGCTAAGCTCGTTGAGCTACAACTGTTCTCTGGGCGAGACTTAGCTGAGAAGCTTTCCCTTCAGATTCACGCTACAGGGCAGAGCGAATGTGCTGCTCCCTAGCGCTGAGAGAGAAAGTGCAGAGCCCAGGCGTGTTTGGGCAGAGGCAGCAGGCTGGAGCATTTCTCTGCCGGCACCGTGCTCTCTGGGCGACAAGTAGACACCGCTTCCACTCCGGCACAATGAAGGCGCAGAGCACGGAGCTGCTATGCGCACGGCACAGGCTGCAAGAGGAAGCGTGGCTGCCTCTCGCTTGTGTGCGGATTCACGTTAGCACTTGCAAACAGAAAGTTCCACCTGCGGCTACTTGTGCTGCTACCTAGTTCTCTTCCAGCTTTCCCTGGAAAGCATTGTGCCCAGCTTTATGCTCGGAGATGCAGAGCTGACAGTGGTAGATGCAGCGGAGACTGGAAGTACAGAGTGCAGCCGAGAGTTGCTGCTGCTTTGACGTGAGGCAAGGGGAGAGTGCAGCCCAGCAGAGGCTTTGACTGCTGGAGCCTTTTTCTTTGGCAGCAGCTGCAAGGGAGCTCTCTGGCAAGGGAGCTGCGAGAGTGGAGAAGGGGACGGTCGGTCTATGGGAGAAGGAAGCTGCCGAGGCGCAGTGTGTTGTGCTCAGTTTCAAGGCTGCCTGGAGGAGGGGGGTGCTTGAAGAACGCCTTCTTTCTGGACGCCTCCTTCTGCCTGTGCTCCAGCTGCATGCACTCTGCAGCACGGAAGGTTTAGGAAGCTGCTTCTGGCCAGCTTGTGTCCACGAGTGCAAGGGCTGCGCCTTCCTTTCGGAAGCAGCCAGAGCCTTCTCAGCTGCAGCTGCTTGTGAAGCAGCTCTTGGCTGGACATTTGAAATTGGCTCCCCTGAGTACACGAGCCCGTGCCCAGCTGCTTGCTTCTTCGCCTTCTGTGCTCTGGAGAGAAGTGAAGCCCAGGCATGGCTTGGAGCTTTGCTGCTCTTCAGCGTGAACACTGCACGCAGCCACAGTGTGCTGTGCAGGGATTTTCCTCAGCTCAACGTACAACAAGCATTTTCTTGCTGTTTCACCGAGTCCAAGCTGTCCGTGGAGCTCTCGCTCAGCGAAAAGCGTTTGGAGAGAAACACTTGCTGCAGTAGCTTTTCGCTGGGCAAGGCTTTCAACACAGCACCCCAATTCGGGCAAGGAGCAGGAGAAAGGAAGAGCATCTTTTCGTCCTGCCACGTTCTTCTGGGCGACACGCCTATCCGCCTCTTGGCTCCCTGCAAGGCTGTAAGCACGGCAGCGGTACTTGGAAGTGAGAAGGCAGGTGCAGAGAGCACCGCGATCTGCCGGCGCTGTGCAGGCTGTAAAGGAAAGAGGGCTACCACTAGGATGTGCTGCAAATACAGGTTTCCAGGCGTCGACGGTAAGCTCCGGCTAAGCTCGTTGAGCTACAACTGTTCTCTGGGCGAGACTTAGCTGAGAAGCTTTCCCTTCAGATTCACGCTACAGGGCAGAGCGAATGTGCTGCTCCCTAGCGCTGAGAGAGAAAGTGCAGAGCCCAGGCGTGTTTGGGCAGAGGCAGCAGGCTGGAGCATTTCTCTGCCGGCACCGTGCTCTCTGGGCGACAAGTAGACACCGCTTCCACTCCGGCACAATGAAGGCGCAGAGCACGGAGCTGCTATGCGCACGGCACAGGCTGCAAGAGGAAGCGTGGCTGCCTCTCGCTTGTGTGCGGATTCACGTTAGCACTTGCAAACAGAAAGTTCCACCTGCGGCTACTTGTGCTGCTACCTAGTTCTCTTCCAGCTTTCCCTGGAAAGCATTGTGCCCAGCTTTATGCTCGGAGATGCAGAGCTGACAGTGGTAGATGCAGCGGAGACTGGAAGTACAGAGTGCAGCCGAGAGTTGCTGCTGCTTTGACGTGAGGCAAGGGGAGAGTGCAGCCCAGCAGAGGCTTTGACTGCTGGAGCCTTTTTCTTTGGCAGCAGCTGCAAGGGAGCTCTCTGGCAAGGGAGCTGCGAGAGTGGAGAAGGGGACGGTCGGTCTATGGGAGAAGGAAGCTGCCGAGGCGCAGTGTGTTGTGCTCAGTTTCAAGGCTGCCTGGAGGAGGGGGGTGCTTGAAGAACGCCTTCTTTCTGGACGCCTCCTTCTGCCTGTGCTCCAGCTGCATGCACTCTGCAGCACGGAAGGTTTAGGAAGCTGCTTCTGGCCAGCTTGTGTCCACGAGTGCAAGGGCTGCGCCTTCCTTTCGGAAGCAGCCAGAGCCTTCTCAGCTGCAGCTGCTTGTGAAGCAGCTCTTGGCTGGACATTTGAAATTGGCTCCCCTGAGTACACGAGCCCGTGCCCAGCTGCTTGCTTCTTCGCCTTCTGTGCTCTGGAGAGAAGTGAAGCCCAGGCATGGCTTGGAGCTTTGCTGCTCTTCAGCGTGAACACTGCACGCAGCCACAGTGTGCTGTGCAGGGATTTTCCTCAGCTCAACGTACAACAAGCATTTTCTTGCTGTTTCACCGAGTCCAAGCTGTCCGTGGAGCTCTCGCTCAGCGAAAAGCGTTTGGAGAGAAACACTTGCTGCAGTAGCTTTTCGCTGGGCAAGGCTTTCAACACAGCACCCCAATTCGGGCAAGGAGCAGGAGAAAGGAAGAGCATCTTTTCGTCCTGCCACGTTCTTCTGGGCGACACGCCTATCCGCCTCTTGGCTCCCTGCAAGGCTGTAAGCACGGCAGCGGTACTTGGAAGTGAGAAGGCAGGTGCAGAGAGCACCGCGATCTGCCGGCGCTGTGCAGGCTGTAAAGGAAAGAGGGCTACCACTAGGATGTGCTGCAAATACAGGTTTCCAGGCGTCGACGGTAAGCTCCGGCTAAGCTCGTTGAGCTACAACTGTTCTCTGGGCGAGACTTAGCTGAGAAGCTTTCCCTTCAGATTCACGCTACAGGGCAGAGCGAATGTGCTGCTCCCTAGCGCTGAGAGAGAAAGTGCAGAGCCCAGGCGTGTTTGGGCAGAGGCAGCAGGCTGGAGCATTTCTCTGCCGGCACCGTGCTCTCTGGGCGACAAGTAGACACCGCTTCCACTCCGGCACAATGAAGGCGCAGAGCACGGAGCTGCTATGCGCACGGCACAGGCTGCAAGAGGAAGCGTGGCTGCCTCTCGCTTGTGTGCGGATTCACGTTAGCACTTGCAAACAGAAAGTTCCACCTGCGGCTACTTGTGCTGCTACCTAGTTCTCTTCCAGCTTTCCCTGGAAAGCATTGTGCCCAGCTTTATGCTCGGAGATGCAGAGCTGACAGTGGTAGATGCAGCGGAGACTGGAAGTACAGAGTGCAGCCGAGAGTTGCTGCTGCTTTGACGTGAGGCAAGGGGAGAGTGCAGCCCAGCAGAGGCTTTGACTGCTGGAGCCTTTTTCTTTGGCAGCAGCTGCAAGGGAGCTCTCTGGCAAGGGAGCTGCGAGAGTGGAGAAGGGGACGGTCGGTCTATGGGAGAAGGAAGCTGCCGAGGCGCAGTGTGTTGTGCTCAGTTTCAAGGCTGCCTGGAGGAGGGGGGTGCTTGAAGAACGCCTTCTTTCTGGACGCCTCCTTCTGCCTGTGCTCCAGCTGCATGCACTCTGCAGCACGGAAGGTTTAGGAAGCTGCTTCTGGCCAGCTTGTGTCCACGAGTGCAAGGGCTGCGCCTTCCTTTCGGAAGCAGCCAGAGCCTTCTCAGCTGCAGCTGCTTGTGAAGCAGCTCTTGGCTGGACATTTGAAATTGGCTCCCCTGAGTACACGAGCCCGTGCCCAGCTGCTTGCTTCTTCGCCTTCTGTGCTCTGGAGAGAAGTGAAGCCCAGGCATGGCTTGGAGCTTTGCTGCTCTTCAGCGTGAACACTGCACGCAGCCACAGTGTGCTGTGCAGGGATTTTCCTCAGCTCAACGTACAACAAGCATTTTCTTGCTGTTTCACCGAGTCCAAGCTGTCCGTGGAGCTCTCGCTCAGCGAAAAGCGTTTGGAGAGAAACACTTGCTGCAGTAGCTTTTCGCTGGGCAAGGCTTTCAACACAGCACCCCAATTCGGGCAAGGAGCAGGAGAAAGGAAGAGCATCTTTTCGTCCTGCCACGTTCTTCTGGGCGACACGCCTATCCGCCTCTTGGCTCCCTGCAAGGCTGTAAGCACGGCAGCGGTACTTGGAAGTGAGAAGGCAGGTGCAGAGAGCACCGCGATCTGCCGGCGCTGTGCAGGCTGTAAAGGAAAGAGGGCTACCACTAGGATGTGCTGCAAATACAGGTTTCCAGGCGTCGACGGTAAGCTCCGGCTAAGCTCGTTGAGCTACAACTGTTCTCTGGGCGAGACTTAGCTGAGAAGCTTTCCCTTCAGATTCACGCTACAGGGCAGAGCGAATGTGCTGCTCCCTAGCGCTGAGAGAGAAAGTGCAGAGCCCAGGCGTGTTTGGGCAGAGGCAGCAGGCTGGAGCATTTCTCTGCCGGCACCGTGCTCTCTGGGCGACAAGTAGACACCGCTTCCACTCCGGCACAATGAAGGCGCAGAGCACGGAGCTGCTATGCGCACGGCACAGGCTGCAAGAGGAAGCGTGGCTGCCTCTCGCTTGTGTGCGGATTCACGTTAGCACTTGCAAACAGAAAGTTCCACCTGCGGCTACTTGTGCTGCTACCTAGTTCTCTTCCAGCTTTCCCTGGAAAGCATTGTGCCCAGCTTTATGCTCGGAGATGCAGAGCTGACAGTGGTAGATGCAGCGGAGACTGGAAGTACAGAGTGCAGCCGAGAGTTGCTGCTGCTTTGACGTGAGGCAAGGGGAGAGTGCAGCCCAGCAGAGGCTTTGACTGCTGGAGCCTTTTTCTTTGGCAGCAGCTGCAAGGGAGCTCTCTGGCAAGGGAGCTGCGAGAGTGGAGAAGGGGACGGTCGGTCTATGGGAGAAGGAAGCTGCCGAGGCGCAGTGTGTTGTGCTCAGTTTCAAGGCTGCCTGGAGGAGGGGGGTGCTTGAAGAACGCCTTCTTTCTGGACGCCTCCTTCTGCCTGTGCTCCAGCTGCATGCACTCTGCAGCACGGAAGGTTTAGGAAGCTGCTTCTGGCCAGCTTGTGTCCACGAGTGCAAGGGCTGCGCCTTCCTTTCGGAAGCAGCCAGAGCCTTCTCAGCTGCAGCTGCTTGTGAAGCAGCTCTTGGCTGGACATTTGAAATTGGCTCCCCTGAGTACACGAGCCCGTGCCCAGCTGCTTGCTTCTTCGCCTTCTGTGCTCTGGAGAGAAGTGAAGCCCAGGCATGGCTTGGAGCTTTGCTGCTCTTCAGCGTGAACACTGCACGCAGCCACAGTGTGCTGTGCAGGGATTTTCCTCAGCTCAACGTACAACAAGCATTTTCTTGCTGTTTCACCGAGTCCAAGCTGTCCGTGGAGCTCTCGCTCAGCGAAAAGCGTTTGGAGAGAAACACTTGCTGCAGTAGCTTTTCGCTGGGCAAGGCTTTCAACACAGCACCCCAATTCGGGCAAGGAGCAGGAGAAAGGAAGAGCATCTTTTCGTCCTGCCACGTTCTTCTGGGCGACACGCCTATCCGCCTCTTGGCTCCCTGCAAGGCTGTAAGCACGGCAGCGGTACTTGGAAGTGAGAAGGCAGGTGCAGAGAGCACCGCGATCTGCCGGCGCTGTGCAGGCTGTAAAGGAAAGAGGGCTACCACTAGGATGTGCTGCAAATACAGGTTTCCAGGCGTCGACGGTAAGCTCCGGCTAAGCTCGTTGAGCTACAACTGTTCTCTGGGCGAGACTTAGCTGAGAAGCTTTCCCTTCCGATTCACGCTACAGGGCAGAGCGAATGTGCTGCTCCCTAGCGCTGAGAGAGAAAGTGCAGAGCCCAGGCGTGTTTGGGCAGAGGCAGCAGGCTGGAGCATTTCTCTGCCGGCACCGTGCTCTCTGGGCGACAAGTAGACACCGCTTCCACTCCGGCACAATGAAGGCGCAGAGCACGGAGCTGCTATGCGCACGGCACAGGCTGCAAGAGGAAGCGTGGCTGCCTCTCGCTTGTGTGCGGATTCACGTTAGCACTTGCAAACAGAAAGTTCCACCTGCGGCTACTTGTGCTGCTACCTAGTTCTCTTCCAGCTTTCCCTGGAAAGCATTGTGCCCAGCTTTATGCTCGGAGATGCAGAGCTGACAGTGGTAGATGCAGCGGAGACTGGAAGTACAGAGTGCAGCCGAGAGTTGCTGCTGCTTTGACGTGAGGCAAGGGGAGAGTGCAGCCCAGCAGAGGCTTTGACTGCTGGAGCCTTTTTCTTTGGCAGCAGCTGCAAGGGAGCTCTCTGGCAAGGGAGCTGCGAGAGTGGAGAAGGGGACGGTCGGTCTATGGGAGAAGGAAGCTGCCGAGGCGCAGTGTGTTGTGCTCAGTTTCAAGGCTGCCTGGAGGAGGGGGGTGCTTGAAGAACGCCTTCTTTCTGGACGCCTCCTTCTGCCTGTGCTCCAGCTGCATGCACTCTGCAGCACGGAAGGTTTAGGAAGCTGCTTCTGGCCAGCTTGTGTCCACGAGTGCAAGGGCTGCGCCTTCCTTTCGGAAGCAGCCAGAGCCTTCTCAGCTGCAGCTGCTTGTGAAGCAGCTCTTGGCTGGACATTTGAAATTGGCTCCCCTCAGTGCATGAGCCCGTGCCCAGCTGCTTGCTTCTTCGCCTTCTGTGCTCTGGAGAGAAGTGAAGCCCAGGCATGGCTTGGAGCTTTGCTGCTCTTCAGCGTGAACACTGCACGCAGCCACAGTGTGCTGTGCAGGGATTTTCCTCAGCTCAACGTACAACAAGCATTTTCTTGCTGTTTCACCGAGTCCAAGCTGTCCGTGGAGCTCTCGCTCAGCGAAAAGCGTTTGGAGAGAAACACTTGCTGCAGTAGCTTTTCGCTGGGCAAGGCTTTCAACACAGCACCCCAGTTCGGGCAAGGAGCAGGAGAAAGGAAGAGCATCTTTTCGTCCTGCCACGTTCTTCTGGGCGACACGCCTATCCGCCTCTTGGCTCCCTGCAAGGCTGTAAGCACGGCAGCGGTACTTGGAAGTGAGAAGGCAGGTGCAGAGAGCACCGCGATCTGCCGGCGCTGTGCAGGCTGTAAAGGAAAGAGGGCTACCACTAGGATGTGCTGCAAATACAGGTTTCCAGGCGTCGACGGTAAGCTCCGGCTAAGCTCGTTGAGCTACAACTGTTCTCTGGGCGAGACTTAGCTGAGAAGCTTTCCCTTCAGATTCACGCTACAGGGCAGAGCGAATGTGCTGCTCCCTAGCGCTGAGAGAGAAAGTGCAGAGCCCAGGCGTGTTTGGGCAGAGGCAGCAGGCTGGAGCATTTCTCTGCCGGCACCGTGCTCTCTGGGCGACAAGTAGACACCGCTTCCACTCCGGCACAATGAAGGCGCAGAGCACGGAGCTGCTATGCGCACGGCACAGGCTGCAAGAGGAAGCGTGGCTGCCTCTCGCTTGTGTGCGGATTCACGTTAGCACTTGCAAACAGAAAGTTCCACCTGCGGCTACTTGTGCTGCTACCTAGTTCTCTTCCAGCTTTCCCTGGAAAGCATTGTGCCCAGCTTTATGCTCGGAGATGCAGAGCTGACAGTGGTAGATGCAGCGGAGACTGGAAGTACAGAGTGCAGCCGAGAGTTGCTGCTGCTTTGACGTGAGGCAAGGGGAGAGTGCAGCCCAGCAGAGGCTTTGACTGCTGGAGCCTTTTTCTTTGGCAGCAGCTGCAAGGGAGCTCTCTGGCAAGGGAGCTGCGAGAGTGGAGAAGGGGACGGTCGGTCTATGGGAGAAGGAAGCTGCCGAGGCGCAGTGTGTTGTGCTCAGTTTCAAGGCTGCCTGGAGGAGGGGGGTGCTTGAAGAACGCCTTCTTTCTGGACGCCTCCTTCTGCCTGTGCTCCAGCTGCATGCACTCTGCAGCACGGAAGGTTTAGGAAGCTGCTTCTGGCCAGCTTGTGTCCACGAGTGCAAGGGCTGCGCCTTCCTTTCGGAAGCAGCCAGAGCCTTCTCAGCTGCAGCTGCTTGTGAAGCAGCTCTTGGCTGGACATTTGAAATTGGCTGCCCTGAGTACATGAGCCCGTGCCCAGCTGCTTGCTTCTTCGCCTTCTGTGCTCTGGAGAGAAGTGAAGCCCAGGCATGGCTTGGAGCTTTGCTGCTCTTCAGCGTGAACACTGCACGCAGCCACAGTGTGCTGTGCAGGGATTTTCCTCAGCTCAACGTACAACAAGCATTTTCTTGCTGTTTCACCGAGTCCAAGCTGTCCGTGGAGCTCTCGCTCAGCGAAAAGCGTTTGGAGAGAAACACTTGCTGCAGTAGCTTTTCGCTGGGCAAGGCTTTCAACACAGCACCCCAATTCGGGCAAGGAGCAGGAGAAAGGAAGAGCATCTTTTCGTCCTGCCACGTTCTTCTGGGCGACACGCCTATCCGCCTCTTGGCTCCCTGCAAGGCTGTAAGCACGGCAGCGGTACTTGGAAGTGAGAAGGCAGGTGCAGAGAGCACCGCGATCTGCCGGCGCTGTGCAGGCTGTAAAGGAAAGAGGGCTACCACTAGGATGTGCTGCAAATACAGGTTTCCAGGCGTCGACGGTAAGCTCCGGCTAAGCTCGTTGAGCTACAACTGGGCGAGACTTAGCTGAGAAGCTTTCCCTTCAGATTCACGCTACAGGGCAGAGCGAATGTGCTGCTCCCTAGCGCTGAGAGAGAAAGTGCAGAGCCCAGGCGTGTTTGGGCAGAGGCAGCAGGCTGGAGCATTTCTCTGCCGGCACCGTGCTCTCTGGGCGACAAGTAGACACCGCTTCCACTCCGGCACAATGAAGGCGCAGAGCACGGAGCTGCTATGCGCACGGCACAGGCTGCAAGAGGAAGCGTGGCTGCCTCTCGCTTGTGTGCGGATTCACGTTAGCACTTGCAAACAGAAAGTTCCACCTGCGGCTACTTGTGCTGCTACCTAGTTCTCTTCCAGCTTTCCCTGGAAAGCATTGTGCCCAGCTTTATGCTCGGAGATGCAGAGCTGACAGTGGTAGATGCAGCGGAGACTGGAAATACAGAGTGCAGCCGAGAGTTGCTGCTGCTTTGACGTGAGGCAAGGGGAGAGTGCAGCCCAGCAGAGGCTTTGACTGCTGGAGCCTTTTTCTTTGGCAGCAGCTGCAAGGGAGCTCTCTGGCAAGGGAGCTGCGAGAGTGGAGAAGGGGACGGTCGGTCTATGGGAGAAGGAAGCTGCCGAGGCGCAGTGTGTTGTGCTCAGTTTCAAGGCTGCCTGGAGGAGGGGGGTGCTTGAAGAACGCCTTCTTTCTGGACGCCTCCTTCTGCCTGTGCTCCAGCTGCATGCACTCTGCAGCACGGAAGGTTTAGGAAGCTGCTTCTGGCCAGCTTGTGTCCACGAGTGCAAGGGCTGCGCCTTCCTTTCGGAAGCAGCCAGAGCCTTCTCAGCTGCAGCTGCTTGTGAAGCAGCTCTTGGCTGGACATTTGAAATTGGCTGCCCTGAGTACATGAGCCCGTGCCCAGCTGCTTGCTTCTTCGCCTTCTGTGCTCTGGAGAGAAGTGAAGCCCAGGCATGGCTTGGAGCTTTGCTGCTCTTCAGCGTGAACACTGCACGCAGCCACAGTGTGCTGTGCAGGGATTTTCCTCAGCTCAACGTACAACAAGCATTTTCTTGCTGTTTCACCGAGTCCAAGCTGTCCGTGGAGCTCTCGCTCAGCGAAAAGCGTTTGGAGAGAAACACTTGCTGCAGTAGCTTTTCGCTGGGCAAGGCTTTCAACACAGCACCCCAATTCGGGCAAGGAGCAGGAGAAAGGAAGAGCATCTTTTCGTCCTGCCACGTTCTTCTGGGCGACACGCCTATCCGCCTCTTGGCTCCCTGCAAGGCTGTAAGCACGGCAGCGGTACTTGGAAGTGAGAAGGCAGGTGCAGAGAGCACCGCGATCTGCCGGCGCTGTGCAGGCTGTAAAGGAAAGAGGGCTACCACTAGGATGTGCTGCAAATACAGGTTTCCAGGCGTCGACGGTAAGCTCCGGCTAAGCTCGTTGAGCTACAACTGTTCTCTGGGCGAGACTTAGCTGAGAAGCTTTCCCTTCAGATTCACGCTACAGGGCAGAGCGAATGTGCTGCTCCCTAGCGCTGAGAGAGAAAGTGCAGAGCCCAGGCGTGTTTGGGCAGAGGCAGCAGGCTGGAGCATTTCTCTGCCGGCACCGTGCTCTCTGGGCGACAAGTAGACACCGCTTCCACTCCGGCACAATGAAGGCGCAGAGCACGGAGCTGCTATGCGCACGGCACAGGCTGCAAGAGGAAGCGTGGCTGCCTCTCGCTTGTGTGCGGATTCACGTTAGCACTTGCAAACAGAAAGTTCCACCTGCGGCTACTTGTGCTGCTACCTAGTTCTCTTCCAGCTTTCCCTGGAAAGCATTGTGCCCAGCTTTATGCTCGGAGATGCAGAGCTGACAGTGGTAGATGCAGCGGAGACTGGAAGTACAGAGTGCAGCCGAGAGTTTCTGCTGCTTTGACGTGAGGCAAGGGGAGAGTGCAGCCCAGCAGAGGCTTTGACTGCTGGAGCCTTTTTCTTTGGCAGCAGCTGCAAGGGAGCTCTCTGGCAAGGGAGCTGCGAGAGTGGAGAAGGGGACGGTCGGTCTATGGGAGAAGGAAGCTGCCGAGGCGCAGTGTGTTGTGCTCAGTTTCAAGGCTGCCTGGAGGAGGGGGGTGCTTGAAGAACGCCTTCTTTCTGGACGCCTCCTTCTGCCTGTGCTCCAGCTGCATGCACTCTGCAGCACGGAAGGTTTAGGAAGCTGCTTCTGGCCAGCTTGTGTCCACGAGTGCAAGGGCTGCGCCTTCCTTTCGGAAGCAGCCAGAGCCTTCTCAGCTGCAGCTGCTTGTGAAGCAGCTCTTGGCTGGACATTTGAAATTGGCTCCCCTGAGTACATGAGCCCGTGCCCAGCTGCTTGCTTCTTCGCCTTCTGTGCCCTGGAGAGAAGTGAAGCCCAGGCATGGCTTGGAGCTTTGCTGCTCTTCAGCGTGAACACTGCACGCAGCCACAGTGTGCTGTGCAGGGATTTTCCTCAGCTCAACGTACAACAAGCATTTTCTTGCTGTTTCACCGAGTCCAAGCTGTCCGTGGAGCTCTCGCTCAGCGAAAAGCGTTTGGAGAGAAACACTTGCTGCAGTAGCTTTTCGCTGGGCAAGGCTTTCAACACAGCACCCCAATTCGGGCAAGGAGCAGGAGAAAGGAAGAGCATCTTTTCGTCCTGCCACGTTCTTCTGGGCGACACGCCTATCCGCCTCTTGGCTCCCTGCAAGGCTGTAAGCACGGCAGCGGTACTTGGAAGTGAGAAGGCAGGTGCAGAGAGCACCGCGATCTGCCGGCGCTGTGCAGGCTGTAAAGGAAAGAGGGCTACCACTAGGATGTGCTGCAAATACAGGTTTCCAGGCGTCGACGGTAAGCTCCGGCTAAGCTCGTTGAGCTACAACTGTTCTCTGGGCGAGACTTAGCTGAGAAGCTTTCCCTTCAGATTCACGCTACAGGGCAGAGCGAATGTGCTGCTCCCTAGCGCTGAGAGAGAAAGTGCAGAGCCCAGGCGTGTTTGGGCAGAGGCAGCAGGCTGGAGCATTTCTCTGCCGGCACCGTGCTCTCTGGGCGACAAGTAGACACCGCTTCCACTCCGGCACAATGAAGGCGCAGAGCACGGAGCTGCTATGCGCACGGCACAGGCTGCAAGAGGAAGCGTGGCTGCCTCTCGCTTGTGTGCGGATTCACGTTAGCACTTGCAAACAGAAAGTTCCACCTGCGGCTACTTGTGCTGCTACCTAGTTCTCTTCCAGCTTTCCCTGGAAAGCATTGTGCCCAGCTTTATGCTCGGAGATGCAGAGCTGACAGTGGTAGATGCAGCGGAGACTGGAAATACAGAGTGCAGCCGAGAGTTGCTGCTGCTTTGACGTGAGGCAAGGGGAGAGTGCAGCCCAGCAGAGGCTTTGACTGCTGGAGCCTTTTTCTTTGGCAGCAGCTGCAAGGGAGCTCTCTGGCAAGGGAGCTGCGAGAGTGGAGAAGGGGACGGTCGGTCTATGGGAGAAGGAAGCTGCCGAGGCGCAGTGTGTTGTGCTCAGTTTCAAGGCTGCCTGGAGGAGGGGGGTGCTTGAAGAACGCCTTCTTTCTGGACGCCTCCTTCTGCCTGTGCTCCAGCTGCATGCACTCTGCAGCACGGAAGGTTTAGGAAGCTGCTTCTGGCCAGCTTGTGTCCACGAGTGCAAGGGCTGCGCCTTCCTTTCGGAAGCAGCCAGAGCCTTCTCAGCTGCAGCTGCTTGTGAAGCAGCTCTTGGCTGGACATTTGAAATTGGCTGCCCTGAGTACATGAGCCCGTGCCCAGCTGCTTGCTTCTTCGCCTTCTGTGCTCTGGAGAGAAGTGAAGCCCGGGCATGGCTTGGAGCTTTGCTGCTCTTCAGCGTGAACACTGCACGCAGCCACAGTGTGCTGTGCAGGGATTTTCCTCAGCTCAACGTACAACAAGCATTTTCTTGCTGTTTCACCGAGTCCAAGCTGTCCGTGGAGCTCTCGCTCAGCGAAAAGCGTTTGGAGAGAAACACTTGCTGCAGTAGCTTTTCGCTGGGCAAGGCTTTCAACACAGCACCCCAATTCGGGCAAGGAGCAGGAGAAAGGAAGAGCATCTTTTCGTCCTGCCACGTTCTTCTGGGCGACACGCCTATCCGCCTCTTGGCTCCCTGCAAGGCTGTAAGCACGGCAGCGGTACTTGGAAGTGAGAAGGCAGGTGCAGAGAGCACCGCGATCTGCCGGCGCTGTGCAGGCTGTAAAGGAAAGAGGGCTACCACTAGGATGTGCTGCAAATACAGGTTTCCAGGCGTCGACGGTAAGCTCCGGCTAAGCTCGTTGAGCTACAACTGTTCTCTGGGCGAGACTTAGCTGAGAAGCTTTCCCTTCAGATTCACGCTACAGGGCAGAGCGAATGTGCTGCTCCCTAGCGCTGAGAGAGAAAGTGCAGAGCCCAGGCGTGTTTGGGCAGAGGCAGCAGGCTGGAGCATTTCTCTGCCGGCACCGTGCTCTCTGGGCGACAAGTAGACACCGCTTCCACTCCGGCACAATGAAGGCGCAGAGCACGGAGCTGCTATGCGCACGGCACAGGCTGCAAGAGGAAGCGTGGCTGCCTCTCGCTTGTGTGCGGATTCACGTTAGCACTTGCAAACAGAAAGTTCCACCTGCGGCTACTTGTGCTGCTACCTAGTTCTCTTCCAGCTTTCCCTGGAAAGCATTGTGCCCAGCTTTATGCTCGGAGATGCAGAGCTGACAGTGGTAGATGCAGCGGAGACTGGAAATACAGAGTGCAGCCGAGAGTTGCTGCTGCTTTGACGTGAGGCAAGGGGAGAGTGCAGCCCAGCAGAGGCTTTGACTGCTGGAGCCTTTTTCTTTGGCAGCAGCTGCAAGGGAGCTCTCTGGCAAGGGAGCTGCGAGAGTGGAGAAGGGGACGGTCGGTCTATGGGAGAAGGAAGCTGCCGAGGCGCAGTGTGTTGTGCTCAGTTTCAAGGCTGCCTGGAGGAGGGGGGTGCTTGAAGAACGCCTTCTTTCTGGACGCCTCCTTCTGCCTGTGCTCCAGCTGCATGCACTCTGCAGCACGGAAGGTTTAGGAAGCTGCTTCTGGCCAGCTTGTGTCCACGAGTGCAAGGGCTGCGCCTTCCTTTCGGAAGCAGCCAGAGCCTTCTCAGCTGCAGCTGCTTGTGAAGCAGCTCTTGGCTGGACATTTGAAATTGGCTCCCCTGAGTACATGAGCCCGTGCCCAGCTGCTTGCTTCTTCGCCTTCTGTGCTCTGGAGAGAAGTGAAGCCCAGGCATGGCTTGGAGCTTTGCTGCTCTTCAGCGTGAACACTGCACGCAGCCACAGTGTGCTGTGCAGGGATTTTCCTCAGCTCAACGTACAACAAGCATTTTCTTGCTGTTTCACCGAGTCCAAGCTGTCCGTGGAGCTCTCGCTCAGCGAAAAGCGTTTGGAGAGAAACACTTGCTGCAGTAGCTTTTCGCTGGGCAAGGCTTTCAACACAGCACCCCAATTCGGGCAAGGAGCAGGAGAAAGGAAGAGCATCTTTTCGTCCTGCCACGTTCTTCTGGGCGACACGCCTATCCGCCTCTTGGCTCCCTGCAAGGCTGTAAGCACGGCAGCGGTACTTGGAAGTGAGAAGGCAGGTGCAGAGAGCACCGCGATCTGCCGGCGCTGTGCAGGCTGTAAAGGAAAGAGGGCTACCACTAGGATGTGCTGCAAATACAGGTTTCCAGGCGTCGACGGTAAGCTCCGGCTAAGCTCGTTGAGCTACAACTGTTCTCTGGGCGAGACTTAGCTGAGAAGCTTTCCCTTCAGATTCACGCTACAGGGCAGAGCGAATGTGCTGCTCCCTAGCGCTGAGAGAGAAAGTGCAGAGCCCAGGCGTGTTTGGGCAGAGGCAGCAGGCTGGAGCATTTCTCTGCCGGCACCGTGCTCTCTGGGCGACAAGTAGACACCGCTTCCACTCCGGCACAATGAAGGCGCAGAGCACGGAGCTGCTATGCGCACGGCACAGGCTGCAAGAGGAAGCGTGGCTGCCTCTCGCTTGTGTGCGGATTCACGTTAGCACTTGCAAACAGAAAGTTCCACCTGCGGCTACTTGTGCTGCTACCTAGTTCTCTTCCAGCTTTCCCTGGAAAGCATTGTGCCCAGCTTTATGCTCGGAGATGCAGAGCTGACAGTGGTAGATGCAGCGGAGACTGGAAATACAGAGTGCAGCCGAGAGTTGCTGCTGCTTTGACGTGAGGCAAGGGGAGAGTGCAGCCCAGCAGAGGCTTTGACTGCTGGAGCCTTTTTCTTTGGCAGCAGCTGCAAGGGAGCTCTCTGGCAAGGGAGCTGCGAGAGTGGAGAAGGGGACGGTCGGTCTATGGGAGAAGGAAGCTGCCGAGGCGCAGTGTGTTGTGCTCAGTTTCAAGGCTGCCTGGAGGAGGGGGGTGCTTGAAGAACGCCTTCTTTCTGGACGCCTCCTTCTGCCTGTGCTCCAGCTGCATGCACTCTGCAGCACGGAAGGTTTAGGAAGCTGCTTCTGGCCAGCTTGTGTCCACGAGTGCAAGGGCTGCGCCTTCCTTTCGGAAGCAGCCAGAGCCTTCTCAGCTGCAGCTGCTTGTGAAGCAGCTCTTGGCTGGACATTTGAAATTGGCTGCCCTGAGTACATGAGCCCGTGCCCAGCTGCTTGCTTCTTCGCCTTCTGTGCTCTGGAGAGAAGTGAAGCCCGGGCATGGCTTGGAGCTTTGCTGCTCTTCAGCGTGAACACTGCACGCAGCCACAGTGTGCTGTGCAGGGATTTTCCTCAGCTCAACGTACAACAAGCATTTTCTTGCTGTTTCACCGAGTCCAAGCTGTCCGTGGAGCTCTCGCTCAGCGAAAAGCGTTTGGAGAGAAACACTTGCTGCAGTAGCTTTTCGCTGGGCAAGGCTTTCAACACAGCACCCCAATTCGGGCAAGGAGCAGGAGAAAGGAAGAGCATCTTTTCGTCCTGCCACGTTCTTCTGGGCGACACGCCTATCCGCCTCTTGGCTCCCTGCAAGGCTGTAAGCACGGCAGCGGTACTTGGAAGTGAGAAGGCAGGTGCAGAGAGCACCGCGATCTGCCGGCGCTGTGCAGGCTGTAAAGGAAAGAGGGCTACCACTAGGATGTGCTGCAAATACAGGTTTCCAGGCGTCGACGGTAAGCTCCGGCTAAGCTCGTTGAGCTACAACTGTTCTCTGGGCGAGACTTAGCTGAGAAGCTTTCCCTTCAGATTCACGCTACAGGGCAGAGCGAATGTGCTGCTCCCTAGCGCTGAGAGAGAAAGTGCAGAGCCCAGGCGTGTTTGGGCAGAGGCAGCAGGCTGGAGCATTTCTCTGCCGGCACCGTGCTCTCTGGGCGACAAGTAGACACCGCTTCCACTCCGGCACAATGAAGGCGCAGAGCACGGAGCTGCTATGCGCACGGCACAGGCTGCAAGAGGAAGCGTGGCTGCCTCTCGCTTGTGTGCGGATTCACGTTAGCACTTGCAAACAGAAAGTTCCACCTGCGGCTACTTGTGCTGCTACCTAGTTCTCTTCCAGCTTTCCCTGGAAAGCATTGTGCCCAGCTTTATGCTCGGAGATGCAGAGCTGACAGTGGTAGATGCAGCGGAGACTGGAAATACAGAGTGCAGCCGAGAGTTGCTGCTGCTTTGACGTGAGGCAAGGGGAGAGTGCAGCCCAGCAGAGGCTTTGACTGCTGGAGCCTTTTTCTTTGGCAGCAGCTGCAAGGGAGCTCTCTGGCAAGGGAGCTGCGAGAGTGGAGAAGGGGACGGTCGGTCTATGGGAGAAGGAAGCTGCCGAGGCGCAGTGTGTTGTGCTCAGTTTCAAGGCTGCCTGGAGGAGGGGGGTGCTTGAAGAACGCCTTCTTTCTGGACGCCTCCTTCTGCCTGTGCTCCAGCTGCATGCACTCTGCAGCACGGAAGGTTTAGGAAGCTGCTTCTGGCCAGCTTGTGTCCACGAGTGCAAGGGCTGCGCCTTCCTTTCGGAAGCAGCCAGAGCCTTCTCAGCTGCAGCTGCTTGTGAAGCAGCTCTTGGCTGGACATTTGAAATTGGCTGCCCTGAGTACATGAGCCCGTGCCCAGCTGCTTGCTTCTTCGCCTTCTGTGCTCTGGAGAGAAGTGAAGCCCGGGCATGGCTTGGAGCTTTGCTGCTCTTCAGCGTGAACACTGCACGCAGCCACAGTGTGCTGTGCAGGGATTTTCCTCAGCTCAACGTACAACAAGCATTTTCTTGCTGTTTCACCGAGTCCAAGCTGTCCGTGGAGCTCTCGCTCAGCGAAAAGCGTTTGGAGAGAAACACTTGCTGCAGTAGCTTTTCGCTGGGCAAGGCTTTCAACACAGCACCCCAATTCGGGCAAGGAGCAGGAGAAAGGAAGAGCATCTTTTCGTCCTGCCACGTTCTTCTGGGCGACACGCCTATCCGCCTCTTGGCTCCCTGCAAGGCTGTAAGCACGGCAGCGGTACTTGGAAGTGAGAAGGCAGGTGCAGAGAGCACCGCGATCTGCCGGCGCTGTGCAGGCTGTAAAGGAAAGAGGGCTACCACTAGGATGTGCTGCAAATACAGGTTTCCAGGCGTCGACGGTAAGCTCCGGCTAAGCTCGTTGAGCTACAACTGTTCTCTGGGCGAGACTTAGCTGAGAAGCTTTCCCTTCAGATTCACGCTACAGGGCAGAGCGAATGTGCTGCTCCCTAGCGCTGAGAGAGAAAGTGCAGAGCCCAGGCGTGTTTGGGCAGAGGCAGCAGGCTGGAGCATTTCTCTGCCGGCACCGTGCTCTCTGGGCGACAAGTAGACACCGCTTCCACTCCGGCACAATGAAGGCGCAGAGCACGGAGCTGCTATGCGCACGGCACAGGCTGCAAGAGGAAGCGTGGCTGCCTCTCGCTTGTGTGCGGATTCACGTTAGCACTTGCAAACAGAAAGTTCCACCTGCGGCTACTTGTGCTGCTACCTAGTTCTCTTCCAGCTTTCCCTGGAAAGCATTGTGCCCAGCTTTATGCTCGGAGATGCAGAGCTGACAGTGGTAGATGCAGCGGAGACTGGAAATACAGAGTGCAGCCGAGAGTTGCTGCTGCTTTGACGTGAGGCAAGGGGAGAGTGCAGCCCAGCAGAGGCTTTGACTGCTGGAGCCTTTTTCTTTGGCAGCAGCTGCAAGGGAGCTCTCTGGCAAGGGAGCTGCGAGAGTGGAGAAGGGGACGGTCGGTCTATGGGAGAAGGAAGCTGCCGAGGCGCAGTGTGTTGTGCTCAGTTTCAAGGCTGCCTGGAGGAGGGGGGTGCTTGAAGAACGCCTTCTTTCTGGACGCCTCCTTCTGCCTGTGCTCCAGCTGCATGCACTCTGCAGCACGGAAGGTTTAGGAAGCTGCTTCTGGCCAGCTTGTGTCCACGAGTGCAAGGGCTGCGCCTTCCTTTCGGAAGCAGCCAGAGCCTTCTCAGCTGCAGCTGCTTGTGAAGCAGCTCTTGGCTGGACATTTGAAATTGGCTCCCCTGAGTACATGAGCCCGTGCCCAGCTGCTTGCTTCTTCGCCTTCTGTGCTCTGGAGAGAAGTGAAGCCCAGGCATGGCTTGGAGCTTTGCTGCTCTTCAGCGTGAACACTGCACGCAGCCACAGTGTGCTGTGCAGGGATTTTCCTCAGCTCAACGTACAACAAGCATTTTCTTGCTGTTTCACCGAGTCCAAGCTGTCCGTGGAGCTCTCGCTCAGCGAAAAGCGTTTGGAGAGAAACACTTGCTGCAGTAGCTTTTCGCTGGGCAAGGCTTTCAACACAGCACCCCAATTCGGGCAAGGAGCAGGAGAAAGGAAGAGCATCTTTTCGTCCTGCCACGTTCTTCTGGGCGACACGCCTATCCGCCTCTTGGCTCCCTGCAAGGCTGTAAGCACGGCAGCGGTACTTGGAAGTGAGAAGGCAGGTGCAGAGAGCACCGCGATCTGCCGGCGCTGTGCAGGCTGTAAAGGAAAGAGGGCTACCACTAGGATGTGCTGCAAATACAGGTTTCCAGGCGTCGACGGTAAGCTCCGGCTAAGCTCGTTGAGCTACAACTGTTCTCTGGGCGAGACTTAGCTGAGAAGCTTTCCCTTCAGATTCACGCTACAGGGCAGAGCGAATGTGCTGCTCCCTAGCGCTGAGAGAGAAAGTGCAGAGCCCAGGCGTGTTTGGGCAGAGGCAGCAGGCTGGAGCATTTCTCTGCCGGCACCGTGCTCTCTGGGCGACAAGTAGACACCGCTTCCACTCCGGCACAATGAAGGCGCAGAGCACGGAGCTGCTATGCGCACGGCACAGGCTGCAAGAGGAAGCGTGGCTGCCTCTCGCTTGTGTGCGGATTCACGTTAGCACTTGCAAACAGAAAGTTCCACCTGCGGCTACTTGTGCTGCTACCTAGTTCTCTTCCAGCTTTCCCTGGAAAGCATTGTGCCCAGCTTTATGCTCGGAGATGCAGAGCTGACAGTGGTAGATGCAGCGGAGACTGGAAATACAGAGTGCAGCCGAGAGTTGCTGCTGCTTTGACGTGAGGCAAGGGGAGAGTGCAGCCCAGCAGAGGCTTTGACTGCTGGAGCCTTTTTCTTTGGCAGCAGCTGCAAGGGAGCTCTCTGGCAAGGGAGCTGCGAGAGTGGAGAAGGGGACGGTCGGTCTATGGGAGAAGGAAGCTGCCGAGGCGCAGTGTGTTGTGCTCAGTTTCAAGGCTGCCTGGAGGAGGGGGGTGCTTGAAGAACGCCTTCTTTCTGGACGCCTCCTTCTGCCTGTGCTCCAGCTGCATGCACTCTGCAGCACGGAAGGTTTAGGAAGCTGCTTCTGGCCAGCTTGTGTCCACGAGTGCAAGGGCTGCGCCTTCCTTTCGGAAGCAGCCAGAGCCTTCTCAGCTGCAGCTGCTTGTGAAGCAGCTCTTGGCTGGACATTTGAAATTGGCTCCCCTGAGTACATGAGCCCGTGCCCAGCTGCTTGCTTCTTCGCCTTCTGTGCTCTGGAGAGAAGTGAAGCCCAGGCATGGCTTGGAGCTTTGCTGCTCTTCAGCGTGAACACTGCACGCAGCCACAGTGTGCTGTGCAGGGATTTTCCTCAGCTCAACGTACAACAAGCATTTTCTTGCTGTTTCACCGAGTCCAAGCTGTCCGTGGAGCTCTCGCTCAGCGAAAAGCGTTTGGAGAGAAACACTTGCTGCAGTAGCTTTTCGCTGGGCAAGGCTTTCAACACAGCACCCCAATTCGGGCAAGGAGCAGGAGAAAGGAAGAGCATCTTTTCGTCCTGCCACGTTCTTCTGGGCGACACGCCTATCCGCCTCTTGGCTCCCTGCAAGGCTGTAAGCACGGCAGCGGTACTTGGAAGTGAGAAGGCAGGTGCAGAGAGCACCGCGATCTGCCGGCGCTGTGCAGGCTGTAAAGGAAAGAGGGCTACCACTAGGATGTGCTGCAAATACAGGTTTCCAGGCGTCGACGGTAAGCTCCGGCTAAGCTCGTTGAGCTACAACTGGGCGAGACTTAGCTGAGAAGCTTTCCCTTCAGATTCACGCTACAGGGCAGAGCGAATGTGCTGCTCCCTAGCGCTGAGAGAGAAAGTGCAGAGCCCAGGCGTGTTTGGGCAGAGGCAGCAGGCTGGAGCATTTCTCTGCCGGCACCGTGCTCTCTGGGCGACAAGTAGACACCGCTTCCACTCCGGCACAATGAAGGCGCAGAGCACGGAGCTGCTATGCGCACGGCACAGGCTGCAAGAGGAAGCGTGGCTGCCTCTCGCTTGTGTGCGGATTCACGTTAGCACTTGCAAACAGAAAGTTCCACCTGCGGCTACTTGTGCTGCTACCTAGTTCTCTTCCAGCTTTCCCTGGAAAGCATTGTGCCCAGCTTTATGCTCGGAGATGCAGAGCTGACAGTGGTAGATGCAGCGGAGACTGGAAATACAGAGTGCAGCCGAGAGTTGCTGCTGCTTTGACGTGAGGCAAGGGGAGAGTGCAGCCCAGCAGAGGCTTTGACTGCTGGAGCCTTTTTCTTTGGCAGCAGCTGCAAGGGAGCTCTCTGGCAAGGGAGCTGCGAGAGTGGAGAAGGGGACGGTCGGTCTATGGGAGAAGGAAGCTGCCGAGGCGCAGTGTGTTGTGCTCAGTTTCAAGGCTGCCTGGAGGAGGGGGGTGCTTGAAGAACGCCTTCTTTCTGGACGCCTCCTTCTGCCTGTGCTCCAGCTGCATGCACTCTGCAGCACGGAAGGTTTAGGAAGCTGCTTCTGGCCAGCTTGTGTCCACGAGTGCAAGGGCTGCGCCTTCCTTTCGGAAGCAGCCAGAGCCTTCTCAGCTGCAGCTGCTTGTGAAGCAGCTCTTGGCTGGACATTTGAAATTGGCTGCCCTGAGTACATGAGCCCGTGCCCAGCTGCTTGCTTCTTCGCCTTCTGTGCTCTGGAGAGAAGTGAAGCCCGGGCATGGCTTGGAGCTTTGCTGCTCTTCAGCGTGAACACTGCACGCAGCCACAGTGTGCTGTGCAGGGATTTTCCTCAGCTCAACGTACAACAAGCATTTTCTTGCTGTTTCACCGAGTCCAAGCTGTCCGTGGAGCTCTCGCTCAGCGAAAAGCGTTTGGAGAGAAACACTTGCTGCAGTAGCTTTTCGCTGGGCAAGGCTTTCAACACAGCACCCCAATTCGGGCAAGGAGCAGGAGAAAGGAAGAGCATCTTTTCGTCCTGCCACGTTCTTCTGGGCGACACGCCTATCCGCCTCTTGGCTCCCTGCAAGGCTGTAAGCACGGCAGCGGTACTTGGAAGTGAGAAGGCAGGTGCAGAGAGCACCGCGATCTGCCGGCGCTGTGCAGGCTGTAAAGGAAAGAGGGCTACCACTAGGATGTGCTGCAAATACAGGTTTCCAGGCGTCGACGGTAAGCTCCGGCTAAGCTCGTTGAGCTACAACTGGGCGAGACTTAGCTGAGAAGCTTTCCCTTCAGATTCACGCTACAGGGCAGAGCGAATGTGCTGCTCCCTAGCGCTGAGAGAGAAAGTGCAGAGCCCAGGCGTGTTTGGGCAGAGGCAGCAGGCTGGAGCATTTCTCTGCCGGCACCGTGCTCTCTGGGCGACAAGTAGACACCGCTTCCACTCCGGCACAATGAAGGCGCAGAGCACGGAGCTGCTATGCGCACGGCACAGGCTGCAAGAGGAAGCGTGGCTGCCTCTCGCTTGTGTGCGGATTCACGTTAGCACTTGCAAACAGAAAGTTCCACCTGCGGCTACTTGTGCTGCTACCTAGTTCTCTTCCAGCTTTCCCTGGAAAGCATTGTGCCCAGCTTTATGCTCGGAGATGCAGAGCTGACAGTGGTAGATGCAGCGGAGACTGGAAATACAGAGTGCAGCCGAGAGTTGCTGCTGCTTTGACGTGAGGCAAGGGGAGAGTGCAGCCCAGCAGAGGCTTTGACTGCTGGAGCCTTTTTCTTTGGCAGCAGCTGCAAGGGAGCTCTCTGGCAAGGGAGCTGCGAGAGTGGAGAAGGGGACGGTCGGTCTATGGGAGAAGGAAGCTGCCGAGGCGCAGTGTGTTGTGCTCAGTTTCAAGGCTGCCTGGAGGAGGGGGGTGCTTGAAGAACGCCTTCTTTCTGGACGCCTCCTTCTGCCTGTGCTCCAGCTGCATGCACTCTGCAGCACGGAAGGTTTAGGAAGCTGCTTCTGGCCAGCTTGTGTCCACGAGTGCAAGGGCTGCGCCTTCCTTTCGGAAGCAGCCAGAGCCTTCTCAGCTGCAGCTGCTTGTGAAGCAGCTCTTGGCTGGACATTTGAAATTGGCTGCCCTGAGTACATGAGCCCGTGCCCAGCTGCTTGCTTCTTCGCCTTCTGTGCTCTGGAGAGAAGTGAAGCCCGGGCATGGCTTGGAGCTTTGCTGCTCTTCAGCGTGAACACTGCACGCAGCCACAGTGTGCTGTGCAGGGATTTTCCTCAGCTCAACGTACAACAAGCATTTTCTTGCTGTTTCACCGAGTCCAAGCTGTCCGTGGAGCTCTCGCTCAGCGAAAAGCGTTTGGAGAGAAACACTTGCTGCAGTAGCTTTTCGCTGGGCAAGGCTTTCAACACAGCACCCCAATTCGGGCAAGGAGCAGGAGAAAGGAAGAGCATCTTTTCGTCCTGCCACGTTCTTCTGGGCGACACGCCTATCCGCCTCTTGGCTCCCTGCAAGGCTGTAAGCACGGCAGCGGTACTTGGAAGTGAGAAGGCAGGTGCAGAGAGCACCGCGATCTGCCGGCGCTGTGCAGGCTGTAAAGGAAAGAGGGCTACCACTAGGATGTGCTGCAAATACAGGTTTCCAGGCGTCGACGGTAAGCTCCGGCTAAGCTCGTTGAGCTACAACTGTTCTCTGGGCGAGACTTAGCTGAGAAGCTTTCCCTTCAGATTCACGCTACAGGGCAGAGCGAATGTGCTGCTCCCTAGCGCTGAGAGAGAAAGTGCAGAGCCCAGGCGTGTTTGGGCAGAGGCAGCAGGCTGGAGCATTTCTCTGCCGGCACCGTGCTCTCTGGGCGACAAGTAGACACCGCTTCCACTCCGGCACAATGAAGGCGCAGAGCACGGAGCTGCTATGCGCACGGCACAGGCTGCAAGAGGAAGCGTGGCTGCCTCTCGCTTGTGTGCGGATTCACGTTAGCACTTGCAAACAGAAAGTTCCACCTGCGGCTACTTGTGCTGCTACCTAGTTCTCTTCCAGCTTTCCCTGGAAAGCATTGTGCCCAGCTTTATGCTCGGAGATGCAGAGCTGACAGTGGTAGATGCAGCGGAGACTGGAAATACAGAGTGCAGCCGAGAGTTGCTGCTGCTTTGACGTGAGGCAAGGGGAGAGTGCAGCCCAGCAGAGGCTTTGACTGCTGGAGCCTTTTTCTTTGGCAGCAGCTGCAAGGGAGCTCTCTGGCAAGGGAGCTGCGAGAGTGGAGAAGGGGACGGTCGGTCTATGGGAGAAGGAAGCTGCCGAGGCGCAGTGTGTTGTGCTCAGTTTCAAGGCTGCCTGGAGGAGGGGGGTGCTTGAAGAACGCCTTCTTTCTGGACGCCTCCTTCTGCCTGTGCTCCAGCTGCATGCACTCTGCAGCACGGAAGGTTTAGGAAGCTGCTTCTGGCCAGCTTGTGTCCACGAGTGCAAGGGCTGCGCCTTCCTTTCGGAAGCAGCCAGAGCCTTCTCAGCTGCAGCTGCTTGTGAAGCAGCTCTTGGCTGGACATTTGAAATTGGCTCCCCTGAGTACATGAGCCCGTGCCCAGCTGCTTGCTTCTTCGCCTTCTGTGCTCTGGAGAGAAGTGAAGCCCGGGCATGGCTTGGAGCTTTGCTGCTCTTCAGCGTGAACACTGCACGCAGCCACAGTGTGCTGTGCAGGGATTTTCCTCAGCTCAACGTACAACAAGCATTTTCTTGCTGTTTCACCGAGTCCAAGCTGTCCGTGGAGCTCTCGCTCAGCGAAAAGCGTTTGGAGAGAAACACTTGCTGCAGTAGCTTTTCGCTGGGCAAGGCTTTCAACACAGCACCCCAATTCGGGCAAGGAGCAGGAGAAAGGAAGAGCATCTTTTCGTCCTGCCACGTTCTTCTGGGCGACACGCCTATCCGCCTCTTGGCTCCCTGCAAGGCTGTAAGCACGGCAGCGGTACTTGGAAGTGAGAAGGCAGGTGCAGAGAGCACCGCGATCTGCCGGCGCTGTGCAGGCTGTAAAGGAAAGAGGGCTACCACTAGGATGTGCTGCAAATACAGGTTTCCAGGCGTCGACGGTAAGCTCCGGCTAAGCTCGTTGAGCTACAACTGTTCTCTGGGCGAGACTTAGCTGAGAAGCTTTCCCTTCAGATTCACGCTACAGGGCAGAGCGAATGTGCTGCTCCCTAGCGCTGAGAGAGAAAGTGCAGAGCCCAGGCGTGTTTGGGCAGAGGCAGCAGGCTGGAGCATTTCTCTGCCGGCACCGTGCTCTCTGGGCGACAAGTAGACACCGCTTCCACTCCGGCACAATGAAGGCGCAGAGCACGGAGCTGCTATGCGCACGGCACAGGCTGCAAGAGGAAGCGTGGCTGCCTCTCGCTTGTGTGCGGATTCACGTTAGCACTTGCAAACAGAAAGTTCCACCTGCGGCTACTTGTGCTGCTACCTAGTTCTCTTCCAGCTTTCCCTGGAAAGCATTGTGCCCAGCTTTATGCTCGGAGATGCAGAGCTGACAGTGGTAGATGCAGCGGAGACTGGAAATACAGAGTGCAGCCGAGAGTTGCTGCTGCTTTGACGTGAGGCAAGGGGAGAGTGCAGCCCAGCAGAGGCTTTGACTGCTGGAGCCTTTTTCTTTGGCAGCAGCTGCAAGGGAGCTCTCTGGCAAGGGAGCTGCGAGAGTGGAGAAGGGGACGGTCGGTCTATGGGAGAAGGAAGCTGCCGAGGCGCAGTGTGTTGTGCTCAGTTTCAAGGCTGCCTGGAGGAGGGGGGTGCTTGAAGAACGCCTTCTTTCTGGACGCCTCCTTCTGCCTGTGCTCCAGCTGCATGCACTCTGCAGCACGGAAGGTTTAGGAAGCTGCTTCTGGCCAGCTTGTGTCCACGAGTGCAAGGGCTGCGCCTTCCTTTCGGAAGCAGCCAGAGCCTTCTCAGCTGCAGCTGCTTGTGAAGCAGCTCTTGGCTGGACATTTGAAATTGGCTCCCCTGAGTACATGAGCCCGTGCCCAGCTGCTTGCTTCTTCGCCTTCTGTGCTCTGGAGAGAAGTGAAGCCCAGGCATGGCTTGGAGCTTTGCTGCTCTTCAGCGTGAACACTGCACGCAGCCACAGTGTGCTGTGCAGGGATTTTCCTCAGCTCAACGTACAACAAGCATTTTCTTGCTGTTTCACCGAGTCCAAGCTGTCCGTGGAGCTCTCGCTCAGCGAAAAGCGTTTGGAGAGAAACACTTGCTGCAGTAGCTTTTCGCTGGGCAAGGCTTTCAACACAGCACCCCAATTCGGGCAAGGAGCAGGAGAAAGGAAGAGCATCTTTTCGTCCTGCCACGTTCTTCTGGGCGACACGCCTATCCGCCTCTTGGCTCCCTGCAAGGCTGTAAGCACGGCAGCGGTACTTGGAAGTGAGAAGGCAGGTGCAGAGAGCACCGCGATCTGCCGGCGCTGTGCAGGCTGTAAAGGAAAGAGGGCTACCACTAGGATGTGCTGCAAATACAGGTTTCCAGGCGTCGACGGTAAGCTCCGGCTAAGCTCGTTGAGCTACAACTGTTCTCTGGGCGAGACTTAGCTGAGAAGCTTTCCCTTCAGATTCACGCTACAGGGCAGAGCGAATGTGCTGCTCCCTAGCGCTGAGAGAGAAAGTGCAGAGCCCAGGCGTGTTTGGGCAGAGGCAGCAGGCTGGAGCATTTCTCTGCCGGCACCGTGCTCTCTGGGCGACAAGTAGACACCGCTTCCACTCCGGCACAATGAAGGCGCAGAGCACGGAGCTGCTATGCGCACGGCACAGGCTGCAAGAGGAAGCGTGGCTGCCTCTCGCTTGTGTGCGGATTCACGTTAGCACTTGCAAACAGAAAGTTCCACCTGCGGCTACTTGTGCTGCTACCTAGTTCTCTTCCAGCTTTCCCTGGAAAGCATTGTGCCCAGCTTTATGCTCGGAGATGCAGAGCTGACAGTGGTAGATGCAGCGGAGACTGGAAATACAGAGTGCAGCCGAGAGTTGCTGCTGCTTTGACGTGAGGCAAGGGGAGAGTGCAGCCCAGCAGAGGCTTTGACTGCTGGAGCCTTTTTCTTTGGCAGCAGCTGCAAGGGAGCTCTCTGGCAAGGGAGCTGCGAGAGTGGAGAAGGGGACGGTCGGTCTATGGGAGAAGGAAGCTGCCGAGGCGCAGTGTGTTGTGCTCAGTTTCAAGGCTGCCTGGAGGAGGGGGGTGCTTGAAGAACGCCTTCTTTCTGGACGCCTCCTTCTGCCTGTGCTCCAGCTGCATGCACTCTGCAGCACGGAAGGTTTAGGAAGCTGCTTCTGGCCAGCTTGTGTCCACGAGTGCAAGGGCTGCGCCTTCCTTTCGGAAGCAGCCAGAGCCTTCTCAGCTGCAGCTGCTTGTGAAGCAGCTCTTGGCTGGACATTTGAAATTGGCTCCCCTGAGTACATGAGCCCGTGCCCAGCTGCTTGCTTCTTCGCCTTCTGTGCTCTGGAGAGAAGTGAAGCCCAGGCATGGCTTGGAGCTTTGCTGCTCTTCAGCGTGAACACTGCACGCAGCCACAGTGTGCTGTGCAGGGATTTTCCTCAGCTCAACGTACAACAAGCATTTTCTTGCTGTTTCACCGAGTCCAAGCTGTCCGTGGAGCTCTCGCTCAGCGAAAAGCGTTTGGAGAGAAACACTTGCTGCAGTAGCTTTTCGCTGGGCAAGGCTTTCAACACAGCACCCCAATTCGGGCAAGGAGCAGGAGAAAGGAAGAGCATCTTTTCGTCCTGCCACGTTCTTCTGGGCGACACGCCTATCCGCCTCTTGGCTCCCTGCAAGGCTGTAAGCACGGCAGCGGTACTTGGAAGTGAGAAGGCAGGTGCAGAGAGCACCGCGATCTGCCGGCGCTGTGCAGGCTGTAAAGGAAAGAGGGCTACCACTAGGATGTGCTGCAAATACAGGTTTCCAGGCGTCGACGGTAAGCTCCGGCTAAGCTCGTTGAGCTACAACTGTTCTCTGGGCGAGACTTAGCTGAGAAGCTTTCCCTTCAGATTCACGCTACAGGGCAGAGCGAATGTGCTGCTCCCTAGCGCTGAGAGAGAAAGTGCAGAGCCCAGGCGTGTTTGGGCAGAGGCAGCAGGCTGGAGCATTTCTCTGCCGGCACCGTGCTCTCTGGGCGACAAGTAGACACCGCTTCCACTCCGGCACAATGAAGGCGCAGAGCACGGAGCTGCTATGCGCACGGCACAGGCTGCAAGAGGAAGCGTGGCTGCCTCTCGCTTGTGTGCGGATTCACGTTAGCACTTGCAAACAGAAAGTTCCACCTGCGGCTACTTGTGCTGCTACCTAGTTCTCTTCCAGCTTTCCCTGGAAAGCATTGTGCCCAGCTTTATGCTCGGAGATGCAGAGCTGACAGTGGTAGATGCAGCGGAGACTGGAAGTACAGAGTGCAGCCGAGAGTTGCTGCTGCTTTGACGTGAGGCAAGGGGAGAGTGCAGCCCAGCAGAGGCTTTGACTGCTGGAGCCTTTTTCTTTGGCAGCAGCTGCAAGGGAGCTCTCTGGCAAGGGAGCTGCGAGAGTGGAGAAGGGGACGGTCGGTCTATGGGAGAAGGAAGCTGCCGAGGCGCAGTGTGTTGTGCTCAGTTTCAAGGCTGCCTGGAGGAGGGGGGTGCTTGAAGAACGCCTTCTTTCTGGACGCCTCCTTCTGCCTGTGCTCCAGCTGCATGCACTCTGCAGCACGGAAGGTTTAGGAAGCTGCTTCTGGCCAGCTTGTGTCCACGAGTGCAAGGGCTGCGCCTTCCTTTCGGAAGCAGCCAGAGCCTTCTCAGCTGCAGCTGCTTGTGAAGCAGCTCTTGGCTGGACATTTGAAATTGGCTCCCCTGAGTACATGAGCCCGTGCCCAGCTGCTTGCTTCTTCGCCTTCTGTGCTCTGGAGAGAAGTGAAGCCCAGGCATGGCTTGGAGCTTTGCTGCTCTTCAGCGTGAACACTGCACGCAGCCACAGTGTGCTGTGCAGGGATTTTCCTCAGCTCAACGTACAACAAGCATTTTCTTGCTGTTTCACCGAGTCCAAGCTGTCCGTGGAGCTCTCGCTCAGCGAAAAGCGTTTGGAGAGAAACACTTGCTGCAGTAGCTTTTCGCTGGGCAAGGCTTTCAACACAGCACCCCAATTCGGGCAAGGAGCAGGAGAAAGGAAGAGCATCTTTTCGTCCTGCCACGTTCTTCTGGGCGACACGCCTATCCGCCTCTTGGCTCCCTGCAAGGCTGTAAGCACGGCAGCGGTACTTGGAAGTGAGAAGGCAGGTGCAGAGAGCACCGCGATCTGCCGGCGCTGTGCAGGCTGTAAAGGAAAGAGGGCTACCACTAGGATGTGCTGCAAATACAGGTTTCCAGGCGTCGACGGTAAGCTCCGGCTAAGCTCGTTGAGCTACAACTGTTCTCTGGGCGAGACTTAGCTGAGAAGCTTTCCCTTCAGATTCACGCTACAGGGCAGAGCGAATGTGCTGCTCCCTAGCGCTGAGAGAGAAAGTGCAGAGCCCAGGCGTGTTTGGGCAGAGGCAGCAGGCTGGAGCATTTCTCTGCCGGCACCGTGCTCTCTGGGCGACAAGTAGACACCGCTTCCACTCCGGCACAATGAAGGCGCAGAGCACGGAGCTGCTATGCGCACGGCACAGGCTGCAAGAGGAAGCGTGGCTGCCTCTCGCTTGTGTGCGGATTCACGTTAGCACTTGCAAACAGAAAGTTCCACCTGCGGCTACTTGTGCTGCTACCTAGTTCTCTTCCAGCTTTCCCTGGAAAGCATTGTGCCCAGCTTTATGCTCGGAGATGCAGAGCTGACAGTGGTAGATGCAGCGGAGACTGGAAATACAGAGTGCAGCCGAGAGTTGCTGCTGCTTTGACGTGAGGCAAGGGGAGAGTGCAGCCCAGCAGAGGCTTTGACTGCTGGAGCCTTTTTCTTTGGCAGCAGCTGCAAGGGAGCTCTCTGGCAAGGGAGCTGCGAGAGTGGAGAAGGGGACGGTCGGTCTATGGGAGAAGGAAGCTGCCGAGGCGCAGTGTGTTGTGCTCAGTTTCAAGGCTGCCTGGAGGAGGGGGGTGCTTGAAGAACGCCTTCTTTCTGGACGCCTCCTTCTGCCTGTGCTCCAGCTGCATGCACTCTGCAGCACGGAAGGTTTAGGAAGCTGCTTCTGGCCAGCTTGTGTCCACGAGTGCAAGGGCTGCGCCTTCCTTTCGGAAGCAGCCAGAGCCTTCTCAGCTGCAGCTGCTTGTGAAGCAGCTCTTGGCTGGACATTTGAAATTGGCTGCCCTGAGTACATGAGCCCGTGCCCAGCTGCTTGCTTCTTCGCCTTCTGTGCTCTGGAGAGAAGTGAAGCCCGGGCATGGCTTGGAGCTTTGCTGCTCTTCAGCGTGAACACTGCACGCAGCCACAGTGTGCTGTGCAGGGATTTTCCTCAGCTCAACGTACAACAAGCATTTTCTTGCTGTTTCACCGAGTCCAAGCTGTCCGTGGAGCTCTCGCTCAGCGAAAAGCGTTTGGAGAGAAACACTTGCTGCAGTAGCTTTTCGCTGGGCAAGGCTTTCAACACAGCACCCCAATTCGGGCAAGGAGCAGGAGAAAGGAAGAGCATCTTTTCGTCCTGCCACGTTCTTCTGGGCGACACGCCTATCCGCCTCTTGGCTCCCTGCAAGGCTGTAAGCACGGCAGCGGTACTTGGAAGTGAGAAGGCAGGTGCAGAGAGCACCGCGATCTGCCGGCGCTGTGCAGGCTGTAAAGGAAAGAGGGCTACCACTAGGATGTGCTGCAAATACAGGTTTCCAGGCGTCGACGGTAAGCTCCGGCTAAGCTCGTTGAGCTACAACTGTTCTCTGGGCGAGACTTAGCTGAGAAGCTTTCCCTTCAGATTCACGCTACAGGGCAGAGCGAATGTGCTGCTCCCTAGCGCTGAGAGAGAAAGTGCAGAGCCCAGGCGTGTTTGGGCAGAGGCAGCAGGCTGGAGCATTTCTCTGCCGGCACCGTGCTCTCTGGGCGACAAGTAGACACCGCTTCCACTCCGGCACAATGAAGGCGCAGAGCACGGAGCTGCTATGCGCACGGCACAGGCTGCAAGAGGAAGCGTGGCTGCCTCTCGCTTGTGTGCGGATTCACGTTAGCACTTGCAAACAGAAAGTTCCACCTGCGGCTACTTGTGCTGCTACCTAGTTCTCTTCCAGCTTTCCCTGGAAAGCATTGTGCCCAGCTTTATGCTCGGAGATGCAGAGCTGACAGTGGTAGATGCAGCGGAGACTGGAAATACAGAGTGCAGCCGAGAGTTGCTGCTGCTTTGACGTGAGGCAAGGGGAGAGTGCAGCCCAGCAGAGGCTTTGACTGCTGGAGCCTTTTTCTTTGGCAGCAGCTGCAAGGGAGCTCTCTGGCAAGGGAGCTGCGAGAGTGGAGAAGGGGACGGTCGGTCTATGGGAGAAGGAAGCTGCCGAGGCGCAGTGTGTTGTGCTCAGTTTCAAGGCTGCCTGGAGGAGGGGGGTGCTTGAAGAACGCCTTCTTTCTGGACGCCTCCTTCTGCCTGTGCTCCAGCTGCATGCACTCTGCAGCACGGAAGGTTTAGGAAGCTGCTTCTGGCCAGCTTGTGTCCACGAGTGCAAGGGCTGCGCCTTCCTTTCGGAAGCAGCCAGAGCCTTCTCAGCTGCAGCTGCTTGTGAAGCAGCTCTTGGCTGGACATTTGAAATTGGCTGCCCTGAGTACATGAGCCCGTGCCCAGCTGCTTGCTTCTTCGCCTTCTGTGCTCTGGAGAGAAGTGAAGCCCGGGCATGGCTTGGAGCTTTGCTGCTCTTCAGCGTGAACACTGCACGCAGCCACAGTGTGCTGTGCAGGGATTTTCCTCAGCTCAACGTACAACAAGCATTTTCTTGCTGTTTCACCGAGTCCAAGCTGTCCGTGGAGCTCTCGCTCAGCGAAAAGCGTTTGGAGAGAAACACTTGCTGCAGTAGCTTTTCGCTGGGCAAGGCTTTCAACACAGCACCCCAATTCGGGCAAGGAGCAGGAGAAAGGAAGAGCATCTTTTCGTCCTGCCACGTTCTTCTGGGCGACACGCCTATCCGCCTCTTGGCTCCCTGCAAGGCTGTAAGCACGGCAGCGGTACTTGGAAGTGAGAAGGCAGGTGCAGAGAGCACCGCGATCTGCCGGCGCTGTGCAGGCTGTAAAGGAAAGAGGGCTACCACTAGGATGTGCTGCAAATACAGGTTTCCAGGCGTCGACGGTAAGCTCCGGCTAAGCTCGTTGAGCTACAACTGTTCTCTGGGCGAGACTTAGCTGAGAAGCTTTCCCTTCAGATTCACGCTACAGGGCAGAGCGAATGTGCTGCTCCCTAGCGCTGAGAGAGAAAGTGCAGAGCCCAGGCGTGTTTGGGCAGAGGCAGCAGGCTGGAGCATTTCTCTGCCGGCACCGTGCTCTCTGGGCGACAAGTAGACACCGCTTCCACTCCGGCACAATGAAGGCGCAGAGCACGGAGCTGCTATGCGCACGGCACAGGCTGCAAGAGGAAGCGTGGCTGCCTCTCGCTTGTGTGCGGATTCACGTTAGCACTTGCAAACAGAAAGTTCCACCTGCGGCTACTTGTGCTGCTACCTAGTTCTCTTCCAGCTTTCCCTGGAAAGCATTGTGCCCAGCTTTATGCTCGGAGATGCAGAGCTGACAGTGGTAGATGCAGCGGAGACTGGAAATACAGAGTGCAGCCGAGAGTTGCTGCTGCTTTGACGTGAGGCAAGGGGAGAGTGCAGCCCAGCAGAGGCTTTGACTGCTGGAGCCTTTTTCTTTGGCAGCAGCTGCAAGGGAGCTCTCTGGCAAGGGAGCTGCGAGAGTGGAGAAGGGGACGGTCGGTCTATGGGAGAAGGAAGCTGCCGAGGCGCAGTGTGTTGTGCTCAGTTTCAAGGCTGCCTGGAGGAGGGGGGTGCTTGAAGAACGCCTTCTTTCTGGACGCCTCCTTCTGCCTGTGCTCCAGCTGCATGCACTCTGCAGCACGGAAGGTTTAGGAAGCTGCTTCTGGCCAGCTTGTGTCCACGAGTGCAAGGGCTGCGCCTTCCTTTCGGAAGCAGCCAGAGCCTTCTCAGCTGCAGCTGCTTGTGAAGCAGCTCTTGGCTGGACATTTGAAATTGGCTCCCCTGAGTACATGAGCCCGTGCCCAGCTGCTTGCTTCTTCGCCTTCTGTGCTCTGGAGAGAAGTGAAGCCCAGGCATGGCTTGGAGCTTTGCTGCTCTTCAGCGTGAACACTGCACGCAGCCACAGTGTGCTGTGCAGGGATTTTCCTCAGCTCAACGTACAACAAGCATTTTCTTGCTGTTTCACCGAGTCCAAGCTGTCCGTGGAGCTCTCGCTCAGCGAAAAGCGTTTGGAGAGAAACACTTGCTGCAGTAGCTTTTCGCTGGGCAAGGCTTTCAACACAGCACCCCAATTCGGGCAAGGAGCAGGAGAAAGGAAGAGCATCTTTTCGTCCTGCCACGTTCTTCTGGGCGACACGCCTATCCGCCTCTTGGCTCCCTGCAAGGCTGTAAGCACGGCAGCGGTACTTGGAAGTGAGAAGGCAGGTGCAGAGAGCACCGCGATCTGCCGGCGCTGTGCAGGCTGTAAAGGAAAGAGGGCTACCACTAGGATGTGCTGCAAATACAGGTTTCCAGGCGTCGACGGTAAGCTCCGGCTAAGCTCGTTGAGCTACAACTGTTCTCTGGGCGAGACTTAGCTGAGAAGCTTTCCCTTCAGATTCACGCTACAGGGCAGAGCGAATGTGCTGCTCCCTAGCGCTGAGAGAGAAAGTGCAGAGCCCAGGCGTGTTTGGGCAGAGGCAGCAGGCTGGAGCATTTCTCTGCCGGCACCGTGCTCTCTGGGCGACAAGTAGACACCGCTTCCACTCCGGCACAATGAAGGCGCAGAGCACGGAGCTGCTATGCGCACGGCACAGGCTGCAAGAGGAAGCGTGGCTGCCTCTCGCTTGTGTGCGGATTCACGTTAGCACTTGCAAACAGAAAGTTCCACCTGCGGCTACTTGTGCTGCTACCTAGTTCTCTTCCAGCTTTCCCTGGAAAGCATTGTGCCCAGCTTTATGCTCGGAGATGCAGAGCTGACAGTGGTAGATGCAGCGGAGACTGGAAGTACAGAGTGCAGCCGAGAGTTGCTGCTGCTTTGACGTGAGGCAAGGGGAGAGTGCAGCCCAGCAGAGGCTTTGACTGCTGGAGCCTTTTTCTTTGGCAGCAGCTGCAAGGGAGCTCTCTGGCAAGGGAGCTGCGAGAGTGGAGAAGGGGACGGTCGGTCTATGGGAGAAGGAAGCTGCCGAGGCGCAGTGTGTTGTGCTCAGTTTCAAGGCTGCCTGGAGGAGGGGGGTGCTTGAAGAACGCCTTCTTTCTGGACGCCTCCTTCTGCCTGTGCTCCAGCTGCATGCACTCTGCAGCACGGAAGGTTTAGGAAGCTGCTTCTGGCCAGCTTGTGTCCACGAGTGCAAGGGCTGCGCCTTCCTTTCGGAAGCAGCCAGAGCCTTCTCAGCTGCAGCTGCTTGTGAAGCAGCTCTTGGCTGGACATTTGAAATTGGCTCCCCTGAGTACATGAGCCCGTGCCCAGCTGCTTGCTTCTTCGCCTTCTGTGCTCTGGAGAGAAGTGAAGCCCAGGCATGGCTTGGAGCTTTGCTGCTCTTCAGCGTGAACACTGCACGCAGCCACAGTGTGCTGTGCAGGGATTTTCCTCAGCTCAACGTACAACAAGCATTTTCTTGCTGTTTCACCGAGTCCAAGCTGTCCGTGGAGCTCTCGCTCAGCGAAAAGCGTTTGGAGAGAAACACTTGCTGCAGTAGCTTTTCGCTGGGCAAGGCTTTCAACACAGCACCCCAATTCGGGCAAGGAGCAGGAGAAAGGAAGAGCATCTTTTCGTCCTGCCACGTTCTTCTGGGCGACACGCCTATCCGCCTCTTGGCTCCCTGCAAGGCTGTAAGCACGGCAGCGGTACTTGGAAGTGAGAAGGCAGGTGCAGAGAGCACCGCGATCTGCCGGCGCTGTGCAGGCTGTAAAGGAAAGAGGGCTACCACTAGGATGTGCTGCAAATACAGGTTTCCAGGCGTCGACGGTAAGCTCCGGCTAAGCTCGTTGAGCTACAACTGGGCGAGACTTAGCTGAGAAGCTTTCCCTTCAGATTCACGCTACAGGGCAGAGCGAATGTGCTGCTCCCTAGCGCTGAGAGAGAAAGTGCAGAGCCCAGGCGTGTTTGGGCAGAGGCAGCAGGCTGGAGCATTTCTCTGCCGGCACCGTGCTCTCTGGGCGACAAGTAGACACCGCTTCCACTCCGGCACAATGAAGGCGCAGAGCACGGAGCTGCTATGCGCACGGCACAGGCTGCAAGAGGAAGCGTGGCTGCCTCTCGCTTGTGTGCGGATTCACGTTAGCACTTGCAAACAGAAAGTTCCACCTGCGGCTACTTGTGCTGCTACCTAGTTCTCTTCCAGCTTTCCCTGGAAAGCATTGTGCCCAGCTTTATGCTCGGAGATGCAGAGCTGACAGTGGTAGATGCAGCGGAGACTGGAAATACAGAGTGCAGCCGAGAGTTGCTGCTGCTTTGACGTGAGGCAAGGGGAGAGTGCAGCCCAGCAGAGGCTTTGACTGCTGGAGCCTTTTTCTTTGGCAGCAGCTGCAAGGGAGCTCTCTGGCAAGGGAGCTGCGAGAGTGGAGAAGGGGACGGTCGGTCTATGGGAGAAGGAAGCTGCCGAGGCGCAGTGTGTTGTGCTCAGTTTCAAGGCTGCCTGGAGGAGGGGGGTGCTTGAAGAACGCCTTCTTTCTGGACGCCTCCTTCTGCCTGTGCTCCAGCTGCATGCACTCTGCAGCACGGAAGGTTTAGGAAGCTGCTTCTGGCCAGCTTGTGTCCACGAGTGCAAGGGCTGCGCCTTCCTTTCGGAAGCAGCCAGAGCCTTCTCAGCTGCAGCTGCTTGTGAAGCAGCTCTTGGCTGGACATTTGAAATTGGCTGCCCTGAGTACATGAGCCCGTGCCCAGCTGCTTGCTTCTTCGCCTTCTGTGCTCTGGAGAGAAGTGAAGCCCGGGCATGGCTTGGAGCTTTGCTGCTCTTCAGCGTGAACACTGCACGCAGCCACAGTGTGCTGTGCAGGGATTTTCCTCAGCTCAACGTACAACAAGCATTTTCTTGCTGTTTCACCGAGTCCAAGCTGTCCGTGGAGCTCTCGCTCAGCGAAAAGCGTTTGGAGAGAAACACTTGCTGCAGTAGCTTTTCGCTGGGCAAGGCTTTCAACACAGCACCCCAATTCGGGCAAGGAGCAGGAGAAAGGAAGAGCATCTTTTCGTCCTGCCACGTTCTTCTGGGCGACACGCCTATCCGCCTCTTGGCTCCCTGCAAGGCTGTAAGCACGGCAGCGGTACTTGGAAGTGAGAAGGCAGGTGCAGAGAGCACCGCGATCTGCCGGCGCTGTGCAGGCTGTAAAGGAAAGAGGGCTACCACTAGGATGTGCTGCAAATACAGGTTTCCAGGCGTCGACGGTAAGCTCCGGCTAAGCTCGTTGAGCTACAACTGTTCTCTGGGCGAGACTTAGCTGAGAAGCTTTCCCTTCAGATTCACGCTACAGGGCAGAGCGAATGTGCTGCTCCCTAGCGCTGAGAGAGAAAGTGCAGAGCCCAGGCGTGTTTGGGCAGAGGCAGCAGGCTGGAGCATTTCTCTGCCGGCACCGTGCTCTCTGGGCGACAAGTAGACACCGCTTCCACTCCGGCACAATGAAGGCGCAGAGCACGGAGCTGCTATGCGCACGGCACAGGCTGCAAGAGGAAGCGTGGCTGCCTCTCGCTTGTGTGCGGATTCACGTTAGCACTTGCAAACAGAAAGTTCCACCTGCGGCTACTTGTGCTGCTACCTAGTTCTCTTCCAGCTTTCCCTGGAAAGCATTGTGCCCAGCTTTATGCTCGGAGATGCAGAGCTGACAGTGGTAGATGCAGCGGAGACTGGAAATACAGAGTGCAGCCGAGAGTTGCTGCTGCTTTGACGTGAGGCAAGGGGAGAGTGCAGCCCAGCAGAGGCTTTGACTGCTGGAGCCTTTTTCTTTGGCAGCAGCTGCAAGGGAGCTCTCTGGCAAGGGAGCTGCGAGAGTGGAGAAGGGGACGGTCGGTCTATGGGAGAAGGAAGCTGCCGAGGCGCAGTGTGTTGTGCTCAGTTTCAAGGCTGCCTGGAGGAGGGGGGTGCTTGAAGAACGCCTTCTTTCTGGACGCCTCCTTCTGCCTGTGCTCCAGCTGCATGCACTCTGCAGCACGGAAGGTTTAGGAAGCTGCTTCTGGCCAGCTTGTGTCCACGAGTGCAAGGGCTGCGCCTTCCTTTCGGAAGCAGCCAGAGCCTTCTCAGCTGCAGCTGCTTGTGAAGCAGCTCTTGGCTGGACATTTGAAATTGGCTCCCCTGAGTACATGAGCCCGTGCCCAGCTGCTTGCTTCTTCGCCTTCTGTGCTCTGGAGAGAAGTGAAGCCCGGGCATGGCTTGGAGCTTTGCTGCTCTTCAGCGTGAACACTGCACGCAGCCACAGTGTGCTGTGCAGGGATTTTCCTCAGCTCAACGTACAACAAGCATTTTCTTGCTGTTTCACCGAGTCCAAGCTGTCCGTGGAGCTCTCGCTCAGCGAAAAGCGTTTGGAGAGAAACACTTGCTGCAGTAGCTTTTCGCTGGGCAAGGCTTTCAACACAGCACCCCAATTCGGGCAAGGAGCAGGAGAAAGGAAGAGCATCTTTTCGTCCTGCCACGTTCTTCTGGGCGACACGCCTATCCGCCTCTTGGCTCCCTGCAAGGCTGTAAGCACGGCAGCGGTACTTGGAAGTGAGAAGGCAGGTGCAGAGAGCACCGCGATCTGCCGGCGCTGTGCAGGCTGTAAAGGAAAGAGGGCTACCACTAGGATGTGCTGCAAATACAGGTTTCCAGGCGTCGACGGTAAGCTCCGGCTAAGCTCGTTGAGCTACAACTGTTCTCTGGGCGAGACTTAGCTGAGAAGCTTTCCCTTCAGATTCACGCTACAGGGCAGAGCGAATGTGCTGCTCCCTAGCGCTGAGAGAGAAAGTGCAGAGCCCAGGCGTGTTTGGGCAGAGGCAGCAGGCTGGAGCATTTCTCTGCCGGCACCGTGCTCTCTGGGCGACAAGTAGACACCGCTTCCACTCCGGCACAATGAAGGCGCAGAGCACGGAGCTGCTATGCGCACGGCACAGGCTGCAAGAGGAAGCGTGGCTGCCTCTCGCTTGTGTGCGGATTCACGTTAGCACTTGCAAACAGAAAGTTCCACCTGCGGCTACTTGTGCTGCTACCTAGTTCTCTTCCAGCTTTCCCTGGAAAGCATTGTGCCCAGCTTTATGCTCGGAGATGCAGAGCTGACAGTGGTAGATGCAGCGGAGACTGGAAATACAGAGTGCAGCCGAGAGTTGCTGCTGCTTTGACGTGAGGCAAGGGGAGAGTGCAGCCCAGCAGAGGCTTTGACTGCTGGAGCCTTTTTCTTTGGCAGCAGCTGCAAGGGAGCTCTCTGGCAAGGGAGCTGCGAGAGTGGAGAAGGGGACGGTCGGTCTATGGGAGAAGGAAGCTGCCGAGGCGCAGTGTGTTGTGCTCAGTTTCAAGGCTGCCTGGAGGAGGGGGGTGCTTGAAGAACGCCTTCTTTCTGGACGCCTCCTTCTGCCTGTGCTCCAGCTGCATGCACTCTGCAGCACGGAAGGTTTAGGAAGCTGCTTCTGGCCAGCTTGTGTCCACGAGTGCAAGGGCTGCGCCTTCCTTTCGGAAGCAGCCAGAGCCTTCTCAGCTGCAGCTGCTTGTGAAGCAGCTCTTGGCTGGACATTTGAAATTGGCTCCCCTGAGTACATGAGCCCGTGCCCAGCTGCTTGCTTCTTCGCCTTCTGTGCTCTGGAGAGAAGTGAAGCCCAGGCATGGCTTGGAGCTTTGCTGCTCTTCAGCGTGAACACTGCACGCAGCCACAGTGTGCTGTGCAGGGATTTTCCTCAGCTCAACGTACAACAAGCATTTTCTTGCTGTTTCACCGAGTCCAAGCTGTCCGTGGAGCTCTCGCTCAGCGAAAAGCGTTTGGAGAGAAACACTTGCTGCAGTAGCTTTTCGCTGGGCAAGGCTTTCAACACAGCACCCCAATTCGGGCAAGGAGCAGGAGAAAGGAAGAGCATCTTTTCGTCCTGCCACGTTCTTCTGGGCGACACGCCTATCCGCCTCTTGGCTCCCTGCAAGGCTGTAAGCACGGCAGCGGTACTTGGAAGTGAGAAGGCAGGTGCAGAGAGCACCGCGATCTGCCGGCGCTGTGCAGGCTGTAAAGGAAAGAGGGCTACCACTAGGATGTGCTGCAAATACAGGTTTCCAGGCGTCGACGGTAAGCTCCGGCTAAGCTCGTTGAGCTACAACTGTTCTCTGGGCGAGACTTAGCTGAGAAGCTTTCCCTTCAGATTCACGCTACAGGGCAGAGCGAATGTGCTGCTCCCTAGCGCTGAGAGAGAAAGTGCAGAGCCCAGGCGTGTTTGGGCAGAGGCAGCAGGCTGGAGCATTTCTCTGCCGGCACCGTGCTCTCTGGGCGACAAGTAGACACCGCTTCCACTCCGGCACAATGAAGGCGCAGAGCACGGAGCTGCTATGCGCACGGCACAGGCTGCAAGAGGAAGCGTGGCTGCCTCTCGCTTGTGTGCGGATTCACGTTAGCACTTGCAAACAGAAAGTTCCACCTGCGGCTACTTGTGCTGCTACCTAGTTCTCTTCCAGCTTTCCCTGGAAAGCATTGTGCCCAGCTTTATGCTCGGAGATGCAGAGCTGACAGTGGTAGATGCAGCGGAGACTGGAAATACAGAGTGCAGCCGAGAGTTGCTGCTGCTTTGACGTGAGGCAAGGGGAGAGTGCAGCCCAGCAGAGGCTTTGACTGCTGGAGCCTTTTTCTTTGGCAGCAGCTGCAAGGGAGCTCTCTGGCAAGGGAGCTGCGAGAGTGGAGAAGGGGACGGTCGGTCTATGGGAGAAGGAAGCTGCCGAGGCGCAGTGTGTTGTGCTCAGTTTCAAGGCTGCCTGGAGGAGGGGGGTGCTTGAAGAACGCCTTCTTTCTGGACGCCTCCTTCTGCCTGTGCTCCAGCTGCATGCACTCTGCAGCACGGAAGGTTTAGGAAGCTGCTTCTGGCCAGCTTGTGTCCACGAGTGCAAGGGCTGCGCCTTCCTTTCGGAAGCAGCCAGAGCCTTCTCAGCTGCAGCTGCTTGTGAAGCAGCTCTTGGCTGGACATTTGAAATTGGCTCCCCTGAGTACATGAGCCCGTGCCCAGCTGCTTGCTTCTTCGCCTTCTGTGCTCTGGAGAGAAGTGAAGCCCAGGCATGGCTTGGAGCTTTGCTGCTCTTCAGCGTGAACACTGCACGCAGCCACAGTGTGCTGTGCAGGGATTTTCCTCAGCTCAACGTACAACAAGCATTTTCTTGCTGTTTCACCGAGTCCAAGCTGTCCGTGGAGCTCTCGCTCAGCGAAAAGCGTTTGGAGAGAAACACTTGCTGCAGTAGCTTTTCGCTGGGCAAGGCTTTCAACACAGCACCCCAATTCGGGCAAGGAGCAGGAGAAAGGAAGAGCATCTTTTCGTCCTGCCACGTTCTTCTGGGCGACACGCCTATCCGCCTCTTGGCTCCCTGCAAGGCTGTAAGCACGGCAGCGGTACTTGGAAGTGAGAAGGCAGGTGCAGAGAGCACCGCGATCTGCCGGCGCTGTGCAGGCTGTAAAGGAAAGAGGGCTACCACTAGGATGTGCTGCAAATACAGGTTTCCAGGCGTCGACGGTAAGCTCCGGCTAAGCTCGTTGAGCTACAACTGTTCTCTGGGCGAGACTTAGCTGAGAAGCTTTCCCTTCAGATTCACGCTACAGGGCAGAGCGAATGTGCTGCTCCCTAGCGCTGAGAGAGAAAGTGCAGAGCCCAGGCGTGTTTGGGCAGAGGCAGCAGGCTGGAGCATTTCTCTGCCGGCACCGTGCTCTCTGGGCGACAAGTAGACACCGCTTCCACTCCGGCACAATGAAGGCGCAGAGCACGGAGCTGCTATGCGCACGGCACAGGCTGCAAGAGGAAGCGTGGCTGCCTCTCGCTTGTGTGCGGATTCACGTTAGCACTTGCAAACAGAAAGTTCCACCTGCGGCTACTTGTGCTGCTACCTAGTTCTCTTCCAGCTTTCCCTGGAAAGCATTGTGCCCAGCTTTATGCTCGGAGATGCAGAGCTGACAGTGGTAGATGCAGCGGAGACTGGAAATACAGAGTGCAGCCGAGAGTTGCTGCTGCTTTGACGTGAGGCAAGGGGAGAGTGCAGCCCAGCAGAGGCTTTGACTGCTGGAGCCTTTTTCTTTGGCAGCAGCTGCAAGGGAGCTCTCTGGCAAGGGAGCTGCGAGAGTGGAGAAGGGGACGGTCGGTCTATGGGAGAAGGAAGCTGCCGAGGCGCAGTGTGTTGTGCTCAGTTTCAAGGCTGCCTGGAGGAGGGGGGTGCTTGAAGAACGCCTTCTTTCTGGACGCCTCCTTCTGCCTGTGCTCCAGCTGCATGCACTCTGCAGCACGGAAGGTTTAGGAAGCTGCTTCTGGCCAGCTTGTGTCCACGAGTGCAAGGGCTGCGCCTTCCTTTCGGAAGCAGCCAGAGCCTTCTCAGCTGCAGCTGCTTGTGAAGCAGCTCTTGGCTGGACATTTGAAATTGGCTGCCCTGAGTACATGAGCCCGTGCCCAGCTGCTTGCTTCTTCGCCTTCTGTGCTCTGGAGAGAAGTGAAGCCCGGGCATGGCTTGGAGCTTTGCTGCTCTTCAGCGTGAACACTGCACGCAGCCACAGTGTGCTGTGCAGGGATTTTCCTCAGCTCAACGTACAACAAGCATTTTCTTGCTGTTTCACCGAGTCCAAGCTGTCCGTGGAGCTCTCGCTCAGCGAAAAGCGTTTGGAGAGAAACACTTGCTGCAGTAGCTTTTCGCTGGGCAAGGCTTTCAACACAGCACCCCAATTCGGGCAAGGAGCAGGAGAAAGGAAGAGCATCTTTTCGTCCTGCCACGTTCTTCTGGGCGACACGCCTATCCGCCTCTTGGCTCCCTGCAAGGCTGTAAGCACGGCAGCGGTACTTGGAAGTGAGAAGGCAGGTGCAGAGAGCACCGCGATCTGCCGGCGCTGTGCAGGCTGTAAAGGAAAGAGGGCTACCACTAGGATGTGCTGCAAATACAGGTTTCCAGGCGTCGACGGTAAGCTCCGGCTAAGCTCGTTGAGCTACAACTGTTCTCTGGGCGAGACTTAGCTGAGAAGCTTTCCCTTCAGATTCACGCTACAGGGCAGAGCGAATGTGCTGCTCCCTAGCGCTGAGAGAGAAAGTGCAGAGCCCAGGCGTGTTTGGGCAGAGGCAGCAGGCTGGAGCATTTCTCTGCCGGCACCGTGCTCTCTGGGCGACAAGTAGACACCGCTTCCACTCCGGCACAATGAAGGCGCAGAGCACGGAGCTGCTATGCGCACGGCACAGGCTGCAAGAGGAAGCGTGGCTGCCTCTCGCTTGTGTGCGGATTCACGTTAGCACTTGCAAACAGAAAGTTCCACCTGCGGCTACTTGTGCTGCTACCTAGTTCTCTTCCAGCTTTCCCTGGAAAGCATTGTGCCCAGCTTTATGCTCGGAGATGCAGAGCTGACAGTGGTAGATGCAGCGGAGACTGGAAATACAGAGTGCAGCCGAGAGTTGCTGCTGCTTTGACGTGAGGCAAGGGGAGAGTGCAGCCCAGCAGAGGCTTTGACTGCTGGAGCCTTTTTCTTTGGCAGCAGCTGCAAGGGAGCTCTCTGGCAAGGGAGCTGCGAGAGTGGAGAAGGGGACGGTCGGTCTATGGGAGAAGGAAGCTGCCGAGGCGCAGTGTGTTGTGCTCAGTTTCAAGGCTGCCTGGAGGAGGGGGGTGCTTGAAGAACGCCTTCTTTCTGGACGCCTCCTTCTGCCTGTGCTCCAGCTGCATGCACTCTGCAGCACGGAAGGTTTAGGAAGCTGCTTCTGGCCAGCTTGTGTCCACGAGTGCAAGGGCTGCGCCTTCCTTTCGGAAGCAGCCAGAGCCTTCTCAGCTGCAGCTGCTTGTGAAGCAGCTCTTGGCTGGACATTTGAAATTGGCTCCCCTGAGTACATGAGCCCGTGCCCAGCTGCTTGCTTCTTCGCCTTCTGTGCTCTGGAGAGAAGTGAAGCCCGGGCATGGCTTGGAGCTTTGCTGCTCTTCAGCGTGAACACTGCACGCAGCCACAGTGTGCTGTGCAGGGATTTTCCTCAGCTCAACGTACAACAAGCATTTTCTTGCTGTTTCACCGAGTCCAAGCTGTCCGTGGAGCTCTCGCTCAGCGAAAAGCGTTTGGAGAGAAACACTTGCTGCAGTAGCTTTTCGCTGGGCAAGGCTTTCAACACAGCACCCCAATTCGGGCAAGGAGCAGGAGAAAGGAAGAGCATCTTTTCGTCCTGCCACGTTCTTCTGGGCGACACGCCTATCCGCCTCTTGGCTCCCTGCAAGGCTGTAAGCACGGCAGCGGTACTTGGAAGTGAGAAGGCAGGTGCAGAGAGCACCGCGATCTGCCGGCGCTGTGCAGGCTGTAAAGGAAAGAGGGCTACCACTAGGATGTGCTGCAAATACAGGTTTCCAGGCGTCGACGGTAAGCTCCGGCTAAGCTCGTTGAGCTACAACTGTTCTCTGGGCGAGACTTAGCTGAGAAGCTTTCCCTTCAGATTCACGCTACAGGGCAGAGCGAATGTGCTGCTCCCTAGCGCTGAGAGAGAAAGTGCAGAGCCCAGGCGTGTTTGGGCAGAGGCAGCAGGCTGGAGCATTTCTCTGCCGGCACCGTGCTCTCTGGGCGACAAGTAGACACCGCTTCCACTCCGGCACAATGAAGGCGCAGAGCACGGAGCTGCTATGCGCACGGCACAGGCTGCAAGAGGAAGCGTGGCTGCCTCTCGCTTGTGTGCGGATTCACGTTAGCACTTGCAAACAGAAAGTTCCACCTGCGGCTACTTGTGCTGCTACCTAGTTCTCTTCCAGCTTTCCCTGGAAAGCATTGTGCCCAGCTTTATGCTCGGAGATGCAGAGCTGACAGTGGTAGATGCAGCGGAGACTGGAAATACAGAGTGCAGCCGAGAGTTGCTGCTGCTTTGACGTGAGGCAAGGGGAGAGTGCAGCCCAGCAGAGGCTTTGACTGCTGGAGCCTTTTTCTTTGGCAGCAGCTGCAAGGGAGCTCTCTGGCAAGGGAGCTGCGAGAGTGGAGAAGGGGACGGTCGGTCTATGGGAGAAGGAAGCTGCCGAGGCGCAGTGTGTTGTGCTCAGTTTCAAGGCTGCCTGGAGGAGGGGGGTGCTTGAAGAACGCCTTCTTTCTGGACGCCTCCTTCTGCCTGTGCTCCAGCTGCATGCACTCTGCAGCACGGAAGGTTTAGGAAGCTGCTTCTGGCCAGCTTGTGTCCACGAGTGCAAGGGCTGCGCCTTCCTTTCGGAAGCAGCCAGAGCCTTCTCAGCTGCAGCTGCTTGTGAAGCAGCTCTTGGCTGGACATTTGAAATTGGCTCCCCTGAGTACATGAGCCCGTGCCCAGCTGCTTGCTTCTTCGCCTTCTGTGCTCTGGAGAGAAGTGAAGCCCAGGCATGGCTTGGAGCTTTGCTGCTCTTCAGCGTGAACACTGCACGCAGCCACAGTGTGCTGTGCAGGGATTTTCCTCAGCTCAACGTACAACAAGCATTTTCTTGCTGTTTCACCGAGTCCAAGCTGTCCGTGGAGCTCTCGCTCAGCGAAAAGCGTTTGGAGAGAAACACTTGCTGCAGTAGCTTTTCGCTGGGCAAGGCTTTCAACACAGCACCCCAATTCGGGCAAGGAGCAGGAGAAAGGAAGAGCATCTTTTCGTCCTGCCACGTTCTTCTGGGCGACACGCCTATCCGCCTCTTGGCTCCCTGCAAGGCTGTAAGCACGGCAGCGGTACTTGGAAGTGAGAAGGCAGGTGCAGAGAGCACCGCGATCTGCCGGCGCTGTGCAGGCTGTAAAGGAAAGAGGGCTACCACTAGGATGTGCTGCAAATACAGGTTTCCAGGCGTCGACGGTAAGCTCCGGCTAAGCTCGTTGAGCTACAACTGTTCTCTGGGCGAGACTTAGCTGAGAAGCTTTCCCTTCAGATTCACGCTACAGGGCAGAGCGAATGTGCTGCTCCCTAGCGCTGAGAGAGAAAGTGCAGAGCCCAGGCGTGTTTGGGCAGAGGCAGCAGGCTGGAGCATTTCTCTGCCGGCACCGTGCTCTCTGGGCGACAAGTAGACACCGCTTCCACTCCGGCACAATGAAGGCGCAGAGCACGGAGCTGCTATGCGCACGGCACAGGCTGCAAGAGGAAGCGTGGCTGCCTCTCGCTTGTGTGCGGATTCACGTTAGCACTTGCAAACAGAAAGTTCCACCTGCGGCTACTTGTGCTGCTACCTAGTTCTCTTCCAGCTTTCCCTGGAAAGCATTGTGCCCAGCTTTATGCTCGGAGATGCAGAGCTGACAGTGGTAGATGCAGCGGAGACTGGAAATACAGAGTGCAGCCGAGAGTTGCTGCTGCTTTGACGTGAGGCAAGGGGAGAGTGCAGCCCAGCAGAGGCTTTGACTGCTGGAGCCTTTTTCTTTGGCAGCAGCTGCAAGGGAGCTCTCTGGCAAGGGAGCTGCGAGAGTGGAGAAGGGGACGGTCGGTCTATGGGAGAAGGAAGCTGCCGAGGCGCAGTGTGTTGTGCTCAGTTTCAAGGCTGCCTGGAGGAGGGGGGTGCTTGAAGAACGCCTTCTTTCTGGACGCCTCCTTCTGCCTGTGCTCCAGCTGCATGCACTCTGCAGCACGGAAGGTTTAGGAAGCTGCTTCTGGCCAGCTTGTGTCCACGAGTGCAAGGGCTGCGCCTTCCTTTCGGAAGCAGCCAGAGCCTTCTCAGCTGCAGCTGCTTGTGAAGCAGCTCTTGGCTGGACATTTGAAATTGGCTCCCCTGAGTACATGAGCCCGTGCCCAGCTGCTTGCTTCTTCGCCTTCTGTGCTCTGGAGAGAAGTGAAGCCCAGGCATGGCTTGGAGCTTTGCTGCTCTTCAGCGTGAACACTGCACGCAGCCACAGTGTGCTGTGCAGGGATTTTCCTCAGCTCAACGTACAACAAGCATTTTCTTGCTGTTTCACCGAGTCCAAGCTGTCCGTGGAGCTCTCGCTCAGCGAAAAGCGTTTGGAGAGAAACACTTGCTGCAGTAGCTTTTCGCTGGGCAAGGCTTTCAACACAGCACCCCAATTCGGGCAAGGAGCAGGAGAAAGGAAGAGCATCTTTTCGTCCTGCCACGTTCTTCTGGGCGACACGCCTATCCGCCTCTTGGCTCCCTGCAAGGCTGTAAGCACGGCAGCGGTACTTGGAAGTGAGAAGGCAGGTGCAGAGAGCACCGCGATCTGCCGGCGCTGTGCAGGCTGTAAAGGAAAGAGGGCTACCACTAGGATGTGCTGCAAATACAGGTTTCCAGGCGTCGACGGTAAGCTCCGGCTAAGCTCGTTGAGCTACAACTGTTCTCTGGGCGAGACTTAGCTGAGAAGCTTTCCCTTCAGATTCACGCTACAGGGCAGAGCGAATGTGCTGCTCCCTAGCGCTGAGAGAGAAAGTGCAGAGCCCAGGCGTGTTTGGGCAGAGGCAGCAGGCTGGAGCATTTCTCTGCCGGCACCGTGCTCTCTGGGCGACAAGTAGACACCGCTTCCACTCCGGCACAATGAAGGCGCAGAGCACGGAGCTGCTATGCGCACGGCACAGGCTGCAAGAGGAAGCGTGGCTGCCTCTCGCTTGTGTGCGGATTCACGTTAGCACTTGCAAACAGAAAGTTCCACCTGCGGCTACTTGTGCTGCTACCTAGTTCTCTTCCAGCTTTCCCTGGAAAGCATTGTGCCCAGCTTTATGCTCGGAGATGCAGAGCTGACAGTGGTAGATGCAGCGGAGACTGGAAGTACAGAGTGCAGCCGAGAGTTGCTGCTGCTTTGACGTGAGGCAAGGGGAGAGTGCAGCCCAGCAGAGGCTTTGACTGCTGGAGCCTTTTTCTTTGGCAGCAGCTGCAAGGGAGCTCTCTGGCAAGGGAGCTGCGAGAGTGGAGAAGGGGACGGTCGGTCTATGGGAGAAGGAAGCTGCCGAGGCGCAGTGTGTTGTGCTCAGTTTCAAGGCTGCCTGGAGGAGGGGGGTGCTTGAAGAACGCCTTCTTTCTGGACGCCTCCTTCTGCCTGTGCTCCAGCTGCATGCACTCTGCAGCACGGAAGGTTTAGGAAGCTGCTTCTGGCCAGCTTGTGTCCACGAGTGCAAGGGCTGCGCCTTCCTTTCGGAAGCAGCCAGAGCCTTCTCAGCTGCAGCTGCTTGTGAAGCAGCTCTTGGCTGGACATTTGAAATTGGCTCCCCTGAGTACATGAGCCCGTGCCCAGCTGCTTGCTTCTTCGCCTTCTGTGCTCTGGAGAGAAGTGAAGCCCAGGCATGGCTTGGAGCTTTGCTGCTCTTCAGCGTGAACACTGCACGCAGCCACAGTGTGCTGTGCAGGGATTTTCCTCAGCTCAACGTACAACAAGCATTTTCTTGCTGTTTCACCGAGTCCAAGCTGTCCGTGGAGCTCTCGCTCAGCGAAAAGCGTTTGGAGAGAAACACTTGCTGCAGTAGCTTTTCGCTGGGCAAGGCTTTCAACACAGCACCCCAATTCGGGCAAGGAGCAGGAGAAAGGAAGAGCATCTTTTCGTCCTGCCACGTTCTTCTGGGCGACACGCCTATCCGCCTCTTGGCTCCCTGCAAGGCTGTAAGCACGGCAGCGGTACTTGGAAGTGAGAAGGCAGGTGCAGAGAGCACCGCGATCTGCCGGCGCTGTGCAGGCTGTAAAGGAAAGAGGGCTACCACTAGGATGTGCTGCAAATACAGGTTTCCAGGCGTCGACGGTAAGCTCCGGCTAAGCTCGTTGAGCTACAACTGTTCTCTGGGCGAGACTTAGCTGAGAAGCTTTCCCTTCAGATTCACGCTACAGGGCAGAGCGAATGTGCTGCTCCCTAGCGCTGAGAGAGAAAGTGCAGAGCCCAGGCGTGTTTGGGCAGAGGCAGCAGGCTGGAGCATTTCTCTGCCGGCACCGTGCTCTCTGGGCGACAAGTAGACACCGCTTCCACTCCGGCACAATGAAGGCGCAGAGCACGGAGCTGCTATGCGCACGGCACAGGCTGCAAGAGGAAGCGTGGCTGCCTCTCGCTTGTGTGCGGATTCACGTTAGCACTTGCAAACAGAAAGTTCCACCTGCGGCTACTTGTGCTGCTACCTAGTTCTCTTCCAGCTTTCCCTGGAAAGCATTGTGCCCAGCTTTATGCTCGGAGATGCAGAGCTGACAGTGGTAGATGCAGCGGAGACTGGAAATACAGAGTGCAGCCGAGAGTTGCTGCTGCTTTGACGTGAGGCAAGGGGAGAGTGCAGCCCAGCAGAGGCTTTGACTGCTGGAGCCTTTTTCTTTGGCAGCAGCTGCAAGGGAGCTCTCTGGCAAGGGAGCTGCGAGAGTGGAGAAGGGGACGGTCGGTCTATGGGAGAAGGAAGCTGCCGAGGCGCAGTGTGTTGTGCTCAGTTTCAAGGCTGCCTGGAGGAGGGGGGTGCTTGAAGAACGCCTTCTTTCTGGACGCCTCCTTCTGCCTGTGCTCCAGCTGCATGCACTCTGCAGCACGGAAGGTTTAGGAAGCTGCTTCTGGCCAGCTTGTGTCCACGAGTGCAAGGGCTGCGCCTTCCTTTCGGAAGCAGCCAGAGCCTTCTCAGCTGCAGCTGCTTGTGAAGCAGCTCTTGGCTGGACATTTGAAATTGGCTGCCCTGAGTACATGAGCCCGTGCCCAGCTGCTTGCTTCTTCGCCTTCTGTGCTCTGGAGAGAAGTGAAGCCCGGGCATGGCTTGGAGCTTTGCTGCTCTTCAGCGTGAACACTGCACGCAGCCACAGTGTGCTGTGCAGGGATTTTCCTCAGCTCAACGTACAACAAGCATTTTCTTGCTGTTTCACCGAGTCCAAGCTGTCCGTGGAGCTCTCGCTCAGCGAAAAGCGTTTGGAGAGAAACACTTGCTGCAGTAGCTTTTCGCTGGGCAAGGCTTTCAACACAGCACCCCAATTCGGGCAAGGAGCAGGAGAAAGGAAGAGCATCTTTTCGTCCTGCCACGTTCTTCTGGGCGACACGCCTATCCGCCTCTTGGCTCCCTGCAAGGCTGTAAGCACGGCAGCGGTACTTGGAAGTGAGAAGGCAGGTGCAGAGAGCACCGCGATCTGCCGGCGCTGTGCAGGCTGTAAAGGAAAGAGGGCTACCACTAGGATGTGCTGCAAATACAGGTTTCCAGGCGTCGACGGTAAGCTCCGGCTAAGCTCGTTGAGCTACAACTGTTCTCTGGGCGAGACTTAGCTGAGAAGCTTTCCCTTCAGATTCACGCTACAGGGCAGAGCGAATGTGCTGCTCCCTAGCGCTGAGAGAGAAAGTGCAGAGCCCAGGCGTGTTTGGGCAGAGGCAGCAGGCTGGAGCATTTCTCTGCCGGCACCGTGCTCTCTGGGCGACAAGTAGACACCGCTTCCACTCCGGCACAATGAAGGCGCAGAGCACGGAGCTGCTATGCGCACGGCACAGGCTGCAAGAGGAAGCGTGGCTGCCTCTCGCTTGTGTGCGGATTCACGTTAGCACTTGCAAACAGAAAGTTCCACCTGCGGCTACTTGTGCTGCTACCTAGTTCTCTTCCAGCTTTCCCTGGAAAGCATTGTGCCCAGCTTTATGCTCGGAGATGCAGAGCTGACAGTGGTAGATGCAGCGGAGACTGGAAATACAGAGTGCAGCCGAGAGTTGCTGCTGCTTTGACGTGAGGCAAGGGGAGAGTGCAGCCCAGCAGAGGCTTTGACTGCTGGAGCCTTTTTCTTTGGCAGCAGCTGCAAGGGAGCTCTCTGGCAAGGGAGCTGCGAGAGTGGAGAAGGGGACGGTCGGTCTATGGGAGAAGGAAGCTGCCGAGGCGCAGTGTGTTGTGCTCAGTTTCAAGGCTGCCTGGAGGAGGGGGGTGCTTGAAGAACGCCTTCTTTCTGGACGCCTCCTTCTGCCTGTGCTCCAGCTGCATGCACTCTGCAGCACGGAAGGTTTAGGAAGCTGCTTCTGGCCAGCTTGTGTCCACGAGTGCAAGGGCTGCGCCTTCCTTTCGGAAGCAGCCAGAGCCTTCTCAGCTGCAGCTGCTTGTGAAGCAGCTCTTGGCTGGACATTTGAAATTGGCTCCCCTGAGTACATGAGCCCGTGCCCAGCTGCTTGCTTCTTCGCCTTCTGTGCTCTGGAGAGAAGTGAAGCCCAGGCATGGCTTGGAGCTTTGCTGCTCTTCAGCGTGAACACTGCACGCAGCCACAGTGTGCTGTGCAGGGATTTTCCTCAGCTCAACGTACAACAAGCATTTTCTTGCTGTTTCACCGAGTCCAAGCTGTCCGTGGAGCTCTCGCTCAGCGAAAAGCGTTTGGAGAGAAACACTTGCTGCAGTAGCTTTTCGCTGGGCAAGGCTTTCAACACAGCACCCCAATTCGGGCAAGGAGCAGGAGAAAGGAAGAGCATCTTTTCGTCCTGCCACGTTCTTCTGGGCGACACGCCTATCCGCCTCTTGGCTCCCTGCAAGGCTGTAAGCACGGCAGCGGTACTTGGAAGTGAGAAGGCAGGTGCAGAGAGCACCGCGATCTGCCGGCGCTGTGCAGGCTGTAAAGGAAAGAGGGCTACCACTAGGATGTGCTGCAAATACAGGTTTCCAGGCGTCGACGGTAAGCTCCGGCTAAGCTCGTTGAGCTACAACTGTTCTCTGGGCGAGACTTAGCTGAGAAGCTTTCCCTTCAGATTCACGCTACAGGGCAGAGCGAATGTGCTGCTCCCTAGCGCTGAGAGAGAAAGTGCAGAGCCCAGGCGTGTTTGGGCAGAGGCAGCAGGCTGGAGCATTTCTCTGCCGGCACCGTGCTCTCTGGGCGACAAGTAGACACCGCTTCCACTCCGGCACAATGAAGGCGCAGAGCACGGAGCTGCTATGCGCACGGCACAGGCTGCAAGAGGAAGCGTGGCTGCCTCTCGCTTGTGTGCGGATTCACGTTAGCACTTGCAAACAGAAAGTTCCACCTGCGGCTACTTGTGCTGCTACCTAGTTCTCTTCCAGCTTTCCCTGGAAAGCATTGTGCCCAGCTTTATGCTCGGAGATGCAGAGCTGACAGTGGTAGATGCAGCGGAGACTGGAAGTACAGAGTGCAGCCGAGAGTTGCTGCTGCTTTGACGTGAGGCAAGGGGAGAGTGCAGCCCAGCAGAGGCTTTGACTGCTGGAGCCTTTTTCTTTGGCAGCAGCTGCAAGGGAGCTCTCTGGCAAGGGAGCTGCGAGAGTGGAGAAGGGGACGGTCGGTCTATGGGAGAAGGAAGCTGCCGAGGCGCAGTGTGTTGTGCTCAGTTTCAAGGCTGCCTGGAGGAGGGGGGTGCTTGAAGAACGCCTTCTTTCTGGACGCCTCCTTCTGCCTGTGCTCCAGCTGCATGCACTCTGCAGCACGGAAGGTTTAGGAAGCTGCTTCTGGCCAGCTTGTGTCCACGAGTGCAAGGGCTGCGCCTTCCTTTCGGAAGCAGCCAGAGCCTTCTCAGCTGCAGCTGCTTGTGAAGCAGCTCTTGGCTGGACATTTGAAATTGGCTCCCCTGAGTACATGAGCCCGTGCCCAGCTGCTTGCTTCTTCGCCTTCTGTGCTCTGGAGAGAAGTGAAGCCCAGGCATGGCTTGGAGCTTTGCTGCTCTTCAGCGTGAACACTGCACGCAGCCACAGTGTGCTGTGCAGGGATTTTCCTCAGCTCAACGTACAACAAGCATTTTCTTGCTGTTTCACCGAGTCCAAGCTGTCCGTGGAGCTCTCGCTCAGCGAAAAGCGTTTGGAGAGAAACACTTGCTGCAGTAGCTTTTCGCTGGGCAAGGCTTTCAACACAGCACCCCAATTCGGGCAAGGAGCAGGAGAAAGGAAGAGCATCTTTTCGTCCTGCCACGTTCTTCTGGGCGACACGCCTATCCGCCTCTTGGCTCCCTGCAAGGCTGTAAGCACGGCAGCGGTACTTGGAAGTGAGAAGGCAGGTGCAGAGAGCACCGCGATCTGCCGGCGCTGTGCAGGCTGTAAAGGAAAGAGGGCTACCACTAGGATGTGCTGCAAATACAGGTTTCCAGGCGTCGACGGTAAGCTCCGGCTAAGCTCGTTGAGCTACAACTGGGCGAGACTTAGCTGAGAAGCTTTCCCTTCAGATTCACGCTACAGGGCAGAGCGAATGTGCTGCTCCCTAGCGCTGAGAGAGAAAGTGCAGAGCCCAGGCGTGTTTGGGCAGAGGCAGCAGGCTGGAGCATTTCTCTGCCGGCACCGTGCTCTCTGGGCGACAAGTAGACACCGCTTCCACTCCGGCACAATGAAGGCGCAGAGCACGGAGCTGCTATGCGCACGGCACAGGCTGCAAGAGGAAGCGTGGCTGCCTCTCGCTTGTGTGCGGATTCACGTTAGCACTTGCAAACAGAAAGTTCCACCTGCGGCTACTTGTGCTGCTACCTAGTTCTCTTCCAGCTTTCCCTGGAAAGCATTGTGCCCAGCTTTATGCTCGGAGATGCAGAGCTGACAGTGGTAGATGCAGCGGAGACTGGAAATACAGAGTGCAGCCGAGAGTTGCTGCTGCTTTGACGTGAGGCAAGGGGAGAGTGCAGCCCAGCAGAGGCTTTGACTGCTGGAGCCTTTTTCTTTGGCAGCAGCTGCAAGGGAGCTCTCTGGCAAGGGAGCTGCGAGAGTGGAGAAGGGGACGGTCGGTCTATGGGAGAAGGAAGCTGCCGAGGCGCAGTGTGTTGTGCTCAGTTTCAAGGCTGCCTGGAGGAGGGGGGTGCTTGAAGAACGCCTTCTTTCTGGACGCCTCCTTCTGCCTGTGCTCCAGCTGCATGCACTCTGCAGCACGGAAGGTTTAGGAAGCTGCTTCTGGCCAGCTTGTGTCCACGAGTGCAAGGGCTGCGCCTTCCTTTCGGAAGCAGCCAGAGCCTTCTCAGCTGCAGCTGCTTGTGAAGCAGCTCTTGGCTGGACATTTGAAATTGGCTGCCCTGAGTACATGAGCCCGTGCCCAGCTGCTTGCTTCTTCGCCTTCTGTGCTCTGGAGAGAAGTGAAGCCCGGGCATGGCTTGGAGCTTTGCTGCTCTTCAGCGTGAACACTGCACGCAGCCACAGTGTGCTGTGCAGGGATTTTCCTCAGCTCAACGTACAACAAGCATTTTCTTGCTGTTTCACCGAGTCCAAGCTGTCCGTGGAGCTCTCGCTCAGCGAAAAGCGTTTGGAGAGAAACACTTGCTGCAGTAGCTTTTCGCTGGGCAAGGCTTTCAACACAGCACCCCAATTCGGGCAAGGAGCAGGAGAAAGGAAGAGCATCTTTTCGTCCTGCCACGTTCTTCTGGGCGACACGCCTATCCGCCTCTTGGCTCCCTGCAAGGCTGTAAGCACGGCAGCGGTACTTGGAAGTGAGAAGGCAGGTGCAGAGAGCACCGCGATCTGCCGGCGCTGTGCAGGCTGTAAAGGAAAGAGGGCTACCACTAGGATGTGCTGCAAATACAGGTTTCCAGGCGTCGACGGTAAGCTCCGGCTAAGCTCGTTGAGCTACAACTGTTCTCTGGGCGAGACTTAGCTGAGAAGCTTTCCCTTCAGATTCACGCTACAGGGCAGAGCGAATGTGCTGCTCCCTAGCGCTGAGAGAGAAAGTGCAGAGCCCAGGCGTGTTTGGGCAGAGGCAGCAGGCTGGAGCATTTCTCTGCCGGCACCGTGCTCTCTGGGCGACAAGTAGACACCGCTTCCACTCCGGCACAATGAAGGCGCAGAGCACGGAGCTGCTATGCGCACGGCACAGGCTGCAAGAGGAAGCGTGGCTGCCTCTCGCTTGTGTGCGGATTCACGTTAGCACTTGCAAACAGAAAGTTCCACCTGCGGCTACTTGTGCTGCTACCTAGTTCTCTTCCAGCTTTCCCTGGAAAGCATTGTGCCCAGCTTTATGCTCGGAGATGCAGAGCTGACAGTGGTAGATGCAGCGGAGACTGGAAATACAGAGTGCAGCCGAGAGTTGCTGCTGCTTTGACGTGAGGCAAGGGGAGAGTGCAGCCCAGCAGAGGCTTTGACTGCTGGAGCCTTTTTCTTTGGCAGCAGCTGCAAGGGAGCTCTCTGGCAAGGGAGCTGCGAGAGTGGAGAAGGGGACGGTCGGTCTATGGGAGAAGGAAGCTGCCGAGGCGCAGTGTGTTGTGCTCAGTTTCAAGGCTGCCTGGAGGAGGGGGGTGCTTGAAGAACGCCTTCTTTCTGGACGCCTCCTTCTGCCTGTGCTCCAGCTGCATGCACTCTGCAGCACGGAAGGTTTAGGAAGCTGCTTCTGGCCAGCTTGTGTCCACGAGTGCAAGGGCTGCGCCTTCCTTTCGGAAGCAGCCAGAGCCTTCTCAGCTGCAGCTGCTTGTGAAGCAGCTCTTGGCTGGACATTTGAAATTGGCTGCCCTGAGTACATGAGCCCGTGCCCAGCTGCTTGCTTCTTCGCCTTCTGTGCTCTGGAGAGAAGTGAAGCCCGGGCATGGCTTGGAGCTTTGCTGCTCTTCAGCGTGAACACTGCACGCAGCCACAGTGTGCTGTGCAGGGATTTTCCTCAGCTCAACGTACAACAAGCATTTTCTTGCTGTTTCACCGAGTCCAAGCTGTCCGTGGAGCTCTCGCTCAGCGAAAAGCGTTTGGAGAGAAACACTTGCTGCAGTAGCTTTTCGCTGGGCAAGGCTTTCAACACAGCACCCCAATTCGGGCAAGGAGCAGGAGAAAGGAAGAGCATCTTTTCGTCCTGCCACGTTCTTCTGGGCGACACGCCTATCCGCCTCTTGGCTCCCTGCAAGGCTGTAAGCACGGCAGCGGTACTTGGAAGTGAGAAGGCAGGTGCAGAGAGCACCGCGATCTGCCGGCGCTGTGCAGGCTGTAAAGGAAAGAGGGCTACCACTAGGATGTGCTGCAAATACAGGTTTCCAGGCGTCGACGGTAAGCTCCGGCTAAGCTCGTTGAGCTACAACTGTTCTCTGGGCGAGACTTAGCTGAGAAGCTTTCCCTTCAGATTCACGCTACAGGGCAGAGCGAATGTGCTGCTCCCTAGCGCTGAGAGAGAAAGTGCAGAGCCCAGGCGTGTTTGGGCAGAGGCAGCAGGCTGGAGCATTTCTCTGCCGGCACCGTGCTCTCTGGGCGACAAGTAGACACCGCTTCCACTCCGGCACAATGAAGGCGCAGAGCACGGAGCTGCTATGCGCACGGCACAGGCTGCAAGAGGAAGCGTGGCTGCCTCTCGCTTGTGTGCGGATTCACGTTAGCACTTGCAAACAGAAAGTTCCACCTGCGGCTACTTGTGCTGCTACCTAGTTCTCTTCCAGCTTTCCCTGGAAAGCATTGTGCCCAGCTTTATGCTCGGAGATGCAGAGCTGACAGTGGTAGATGCAGCGGAGACTGGAAATACAGAGTGCAGCCGAGAGTTGCTGCTGCTTTGACGTGAGGCAAGGGGAGAGTGCAGCCCAGCAGAGGCTTTGACTGCTGGAGCCTTTTTCTTTGGCAGCAGCTGCAAGGGAGCTCTCTGGCAAGGGAGCTGCGAGAGTGGAGAAGGGGACGGTCGGTCTATGGGAGAAGGAAGCTGCCGAGGCGCAGTGTGTTGTGCTCAGTTTCAAGGCTGCCTGGAGGAGGGGGGTGCTTGAAGAACGCCTTCTTTCTGGACGCCTCCTTCTGCCTGTGCTCCAGCTGCATGCACTCTGCAGCACGGAAGGTTTAGGAAGCTGCTTCTGGCCAGCTTGTGTCCACGAGTGCAAGGGCTGCGCCTTCCTTTCGGAAGCAGCCAGAGCCTTCTCAGCTGCAGCTGCTTGTGAAGCAGCTCTTGGCTGGACATTTGAAATTGGCTGCCCTGAGTACATGAGCCCGTGCCCAGCTGCTTGCTTCTTCGCCTTCTGTGCTCTGGAGAGAAGTGAAGCCCGGGCATGGCTTGGAGCTTTGCTGCTCTTCAGCGTGAACACTGCACGCAGCCACAGTGTGCTGTGCAGGGATTTTCCTCAGCTCAACGTACAACAAGCATTTTCTTGCTGTTTCACCGAGTCCAAGCTGTCCGTGGAGCTCTCGCTCAGCGAAAAGCGTTTGGAGAGAAACACTTGCTGCAGTAGCTTTTCGCTGGGCAAGGCTTTCAACACAGCACCCCAATTCGGGCAAGGAGCAGGAGAAAGGAAGAGCATCTTTTCGTCCTGCCACGTTCTTCTGGGCGACACGCCTATCCGCCTCTTGGCTCCCTGCAAGGCTGTAAGCACGGCAGCGGTACTTGGAAGTGAGAAGGCAGGTGCAGAGAGCACCGCGATCTGCCGGCGCTGTGCAGGCTGTAAAGGAAAGAGGGCTACCACTAGGATGTGCTGCAAATACAGGTTTCCAGGCGTCGACGGTAAGCTCCGGCTAAGCTCGTTGAGCTACAACTGTTCTCTGGGCGAGACTTAGCTGAGAAGCTTTCCCTTCAGATTCACGCTACAGGGCAGAGCGAATGTGCTGCTCCCTAGCGCTGAGAGAGAAAGTGCAGAGCCCAGGCGTGTTTGGGCAGAGGCAGCAGGCTGGAGCATTTCTCTGCCGGCACCGTGCTCTCTGGGCGACAAGTAGACACCGCTTCCACTCCGGCACAATGAAGGCGCAGAGCACGGAGCTGCTATGCGCACGGCACAGGCTGCAAGAGGAAGCGTGGCTGCCTCTCGCTTGTGTGCGGATTCACGTTAGCACTTGCAAACAGAAAGTTCCACCTGCGGCTACTTGTGCTGCTACCTAGTTCTCTTCCAGCTTTCCCTGGAAAGCATTGTGCCCAGCTTTATGCTCGGAGATGCAGAGCTGACAGTGGTAGATGCAGCGGAGACTGGAAATACAGAGTGCAGCCGAGAGTTGCTGCTGCTTTGACGTGAGGCAAGGGGAGAGTGCAGCCCAGCAGAGGCTTTGACTGCTGGAGCCTTTTTCTTTGGCAGCAGCTGCAAGGGAGCTCTCTGGCAAGGGAGCTGCGAGAGTGGAGAAGGGGACGGTCGGTCTATGGGAGAAGGAAGCTGCCGAGGCGCAGTGTGTTGTGCTCAGTTTCAAGGCTGCCTGGAGGAGGGGGGTGCTTGAAGAACGCCTTCTTTCTGGACGCCTCCTTCTGCCTGTGCTCCAGCTGCATGCACTCTGCAGCACGGAAGGTTTAGGAAGCTGCTTCTGGCCAGCTTGTGTCCACGAGTGCAAGGGCTGCGCCTTCCTTTCGGAAGCAGCCAGAGCCTTCTCAGCTGCAGCTGCTTGTGAAGCAGCTCTTGGCTGGACATTTGAAATTGGCTGCCCTGAGTACATGAGCCCGTGCCCAGCTGCTTGCTTCTTCGCCTTCTGTGCTCTGGAGAGAAGTGAAGCCCGGGCATGGCTTGGAGCTTTGCTGCTCTTCAGCGTGAACACTGCACGCAGCCACAGTGTGCTGTGCAGGGATTTTCCTCAGCTCAACGTACAACAAGCATTTTCTTGCTGTTTCACCGAGTCCAAGCTGTCCGTGGAGCTCTCGCTCAGCGAAAAGCGTTTGGAGAGAAACACTTGCTGCAGTAGCTTTTCGCTGGGCAAGGCTTTCAACACAGCACCCCAATTCGGGCAAGGAGCAGGAGAAAGGAAGAGCATCTTTTCGTCCTGCCACGTTCTTCTGGGCGACACGCCTATCCGCCTCTTGGCTCCCTGCAAGGCTGTAAGCACGGCAGCGGTACTTGGAAGTGAGAAGGCAGGTGCAGAGAGCACCGCGATCTGCCGGCGCTGTGCAGGCTGTAAAGGAAAGAGGGCTACCACTAGGATGTGCTGCAAATACAGGTTTCCAGGCGTCGACGGTAAGCTCCGGCTAAGCTCGTTGAGCTACAACTGTTCTCTGGGCGAGACTTAGCTGAGAAGCTTTCCCTTCAGATTCACGCTACAGGGCAGAGCGAATGTGCTGCTCCCTAGCGCTGAGAGAGAAAGTGCAGAGCCCAGGCGTGTTTGGGCAGAGGCAGCAGGCTGGAGCATTTCTCTGCCGGCACCGTGCTCTCTGGGCGACAAGTAGACACCGCTTCCACTCCGGCACAATGAAGGCGCAGAGCACGGAGCTGCTATGCGCACGGCACAGGCTGCAAGAGGAAGCGTGGCTGCCTCTCGCTTGTGTGCGGATTCACGTTAGCACTTGCAAACAGAAAGTTCCACCTGCGGCTACTTGTGCTGCTACCTAGTTCTCTTCCAGCTTTCCCTGGAAAGCATTGTGCCCAGCTTTATGCTCGGAGATGCAGAGCTGACAGTGGTAGATGCAGCGGAGACTGGAAATACAGAGTGCAGCCGAGAGTTGCTGCTGCTTTGACGTGAGGCAAGGGGAGAGTGCAGCCCAGCAGAGGCTTTGACTGCTGGAGCCTTTTTCTTTGGCAGCAGCTGCAAGGGAGCTCTCTGGCAAGGGAGCTGCGAGAGTGGAGAAGGGGACGGTCGGTCTATGGGAGAAGGAAGCTGCCGAGGCGCAGTGTGTTGTGCTCAGTTTCAAGGCTGCCTGGAGGAGGGGGGTGCTTGAAGAACGCCTTCTTTCTGGACGCCTCCTTCTGCCTGTGCTCCAGCTGCATGCACTCTGCAGCACGGAAGGTTTAGGAAGCTGCTTCTGGCCAGCTTGTGTCCACGAGTGCAAGGGCTGCGCCTTCCTTTCGGAAGCAGCCAGAGCCTTCTCAGCTGCAGCTGCTTGTGAAGCAGCTCTTGGCTGGACATTTGAAATTGGCTCCCCTGAGTACATGAGCCCGTGCCCAGCTGCTTGCTTCTTCGCCTTCTGTGCTCTGGAGAGAAGTGAAGCCCAGGCATGGCTTGGAGCTTTGCTGCTCTTCAGCGTGAACACTGCACGCAGCCACAGTGTGCTGTGCAGGGATTTTCCTCAGCTCAACGTACAACAAGCATTTTCTTGCTGTTTCACCGAGTCCAAGCTGTCCGTGGAGCTCTCGCTCAGCGAAAAGCGTTTGGAGAGAAACACTTGCTGCAGTAGCTTTTCGCTGGGCAAGGCTTTCAACACAGCACCCCAATTCGGGCAAGGAGCAGGAGAAAGGAAGAGCATCTTTTCGTCCTGCCACGTTCTTCTGGGCGACACGCCTATCCGCCTCTTGGCTCCCTGCAAGGCTGTAAGCACGGCAGCGGTACTTGGAAGTGAGAAGGCAGGTGCAGAGAGCACCGCGATCTGCCGGCGCTGTGCAGGCTGTAAAGGAAAGAGGGCTACCACTAGGATGTGCTGCAAATACAGGTTTCCAGGCGTCGACGGTAAGCTCCGGCTAAGCTCGTTGAGCTACAACTGTTCTCTGGGCGAGACTTAGCTGAGAAGCTTTCCCTTCAGATTCACGCTACAGGGCAGAGCGAATGTGCTGCTCCCTAGCGCTGAGAGAGAAAGTGCAGAGCCCAGGCGTGTTTGGGCAGAGGCAGCAGGCTGGAGCATTTCTCTGGCGGCACCGTGCTCTCTGGGCGACAAGTAGACACCGCTTCCACTCCGGCACAATGAAGGCGCAGAGCACGGAGCTGCTATGCGCACGGCACAGGCTGCAAGAGGAAGCGTGGCTGCCTCTCGCTTGTGTGCGGATTCACGTTAGCACTTGCAAACAGAAAGTTCCACCTGCGGCTACTTGTGCTGCTACCTAGTTCTCTTCCAGCTTTCCCTGGAAAGCATTGTGCCCAGCTTTATGCTCGGAGATGCAGAGCTGACAGTGGTAGATGCAGCGGAGACTGGAAATACAGAGTGCAGCCGAGAGTTGCTGCTGCTTTGACGTGAGGCAAGGGGAGAGTGCAGCCCAGCAGAGGCTTTGACTGCTGGAGCCTTTTTCTTTGGCAGCAGCTGCAAGGGAGCTCTCTGGCAAGGGAGCTGCGAGAGTGGAGAAGGGGACGGTCGGTCTATGGGAGAAGGAAGCTGCCGAGGCGCAGTGTGTTGTGCTCAGTTTCAAGGCTGCCTGGAGGAGGGGGGTGCTTGAAGAACGCCTTCTTTCTGGACGCCTCCTTCTGCCTGTGCTCCAGCTGCATGCACTCTGCAGCACGGAAGGTTTAGGAAGCTGCTTCTGGCCAGCTTGTGTCCACGAGTGCAAGGGCTGCGCCTTCCTTTCGGAAGCAGCCAGAGCCTTCTCAGCTGCAGCTGCTTGTGAAGCAGCTCTTGGCTGGACATTTGAAATTGGCTCCCCTGAGTACATGAGCCCGTGCCCAGCTGCTTGCTTCTTCGCCTTCTGTGCTCTGGAGAGAAGTGAAGCCCAGGCATGGCTTGGAGCTTTGCTGCTCTTCAGCGTGAACACTGCACGCAGCCACAGTGTGCTGTGCAGGGATTTTCCTCAGCTCAACGTACAACAAGCATTTTCTTGCTGTTTCACCGAGTCCAAGCTGTCCGTGGAGCTCTCGCTCAGCGAAAAGCGTTTGGAGAGAAACACTTGCTGCAGTAGCTTTTCGCTGGGCAAGGCTTTCAACACAGCACCCCAATTCGGGCAAGGAGCAGGAGAAAGGAAGAGCATCTTTTCGTCCTGCCACGTTCTTCTGGGCGACACGCCTATCCGCCTCTTGGCTCCCTGCAAGGCTGTAAGCACGGCAGCGGTACTTGGAAGTGAGAAGGCAGGTGCAGAGAGCACCGCGATCTGCCGGCGCTGTGCAGGCTGTAAAGGAAAGAGGGCTACCACTAGGATGTGCTGCAAATACAGGTTTCCAGGCGTCGACGGTAAGCTCCGGCTAAGCTCGTTGAGCTACAACTGTTCTCTGGGCGAGACTTAGCTGAGAAGCTTTCCCTTCAGATTCACGCTACAGGGCAGAGCGAATGTGCTGCTCCCTAGCGCTGAGAGAGAAAGTGCAGAGCCCAGGCGTGTTTGGGCAGAGGCAGCAGGCTGGAGCATTTCTCTGCCGGCACCGTGCTCTCTGGGCGACAAGTAGACACCGCTTCCACTCCGGCACAATGAAGGCGCAGAGCACGGAGCTGCTATGCGCACGGCACAGGCTGCAAGAGGAAGCGTGGCTGCCTCTCGCTTGTGTGCGGATTCACGTTAGCACTTGCAAACAGAAAGTTCCACCTGCGGCTACTTGTGCTGCTACCTAGTTCTCTTCCAGCTTTCCCTGGAAAGCATTGTGCCCAGCTTTATGCTCGGAGATGCAGAGCTGACAGTGGTAGATGCAGCGGAGACTGGAAGTACAGAGTGCAGCCGAGAGTTGCTGCTGCTTTGACGTGAGGCAAGGGGAGAGTGCAGCCCAGCAGAGGCTTTGACTGCTGGAGCCTTTTTCTTTGGCAGCAGCTGCAAGGGAGCTCTCTGGCAAGGGAGCTGCGAGAGTGGAGAAGGGGACGGTCGGTCTATGGGAGAAGGAAGCTGCCGAGGCGCAGTGTGTTGTGCTCAGTTTCAAGGCTGCCTGGAGGAGGGGGGTGCTTGAAGAACGCCTTCTTTCTGGACGCCTCCTTCTGCCTGTGCTCCAGCTGCATGCACTCTGCAGCACGGAAGGTTTAGGAAGCTGCTTCTGGCCAGCTTGTGTCCACGAGTGCAAGGGCTGCGCCTTCCTTTCGGAAGCAGCCAGAGCCTTCTCAGCTGCAGCTGCTTGTGAAGCAGCTCTTGGCTGGACATTTGAAATTGGCTCCCCTGAGTACATGAGCCCGTGCCCAGCTGCTTGCTTCTTCGCCTTCTGTGCTCTGGAGAGAAGTGAAGCCCAGGCATGGCTTGGAGCTTTGCTGCTCTTCAGCGTGAACACTGCACGCAGCCACAGTGTGCTGTGCAGGGATTTTCCTCAGCTCAACGTACAACAAGCATTTTCTTGCTGTTTCACCGAGTCCAAGCTGTCCGTGGAGCTCTCGCTCAGCGAAAAGCGTTTGGAGAGAAACACTTGCTGCAGTAGCTTTTCGCTGGGCAAGGCTTTCAACACAGCACCCCAATTCGGGCAAGGAGCAGGAGAAAGGAAGAGCATCTTTTCGTCCTGCCACGTTCTTCTGGGCGACACGCCTATCCGCCTCTTGGCTCCCTGCAAGGCTGTAAGCACGGCAGCGGTACTTGGAAGTGAGAAGGCAGGTGCAGAGAGCACCGCGATCTGCCGGCGCTGTGCAGGCTGTAAAGGAAAGAGGGCTACCACTAGGATGTGCTGCAAATACAGGTTTCCAGGCGTCGACGGTAAGCTCCGGCTAAGCTCGTTGAGCTACAACTGGGCGAGACTTAGCTGAGAAGCTTTCCCTTCAGATTCACGCTACAGGGCAGAGCGAATGTGCTGCTCCCTAGCGCTGAGAGAGAAAGTGCAGAGCCCAGGCGTGTTTGGGCAGAGGCAGCAGGCTGGAGCATTTCTCTGCCGGCACCGTGCTCTCTGGGCGACAAGTAGACACCGCTTCCACTCCGGCACAATGAAGGCGCAGAGCACGGAGCTGCTATGCGCACGGCACAGGCTGCAAGAGGAAGCGTGGCTGCCTCTCGCTTGTGTGCGGATTCACGTTAGCACTTGCAAACAGAAAGTTCCACCTGCGGCTACTTGTGCTGCTACCTAGTTCTCTTCCAGCTTTCCCTGGAAAGCATTGTGCCCAGCTTTATGCTCGGAGATGCAGAGCTGACAGTGGTAGATGCAGCGGAGACTGGAAATACAGAGTGCAGCCGAGAGTTGCTGCTGCTTTGACGTGAGGCAAGGGGAGAGTGCAGCCCAGCAGAGGCTTTGACTGCTGGAGCCTTTTTCTTTGGCAGCAGCTGCAAGGGAGCTCTCTGGCAAGGGAGCTGCGAGAGTGGAGAAGGGGACGGTCGGTCTATGGGAGAAGGAAGCTGCCGAGGCGCAGTGTGTTGTGCTCAGTT